>NC_057810.1:47522880-47550462 GCF_018294505.1 Triticum aestivum
TTCGAGTGGTAAGCCACACTTCCACTCGGGGGCTTAGCTACAGTCCAGTGCTCGCCTAAGTTATAAAAATCCTACCGAGTGGTAAGCCAGACTTCCACTCGGAGGCTTAGCTGCAGTCTAAGTACTCGCCTAAGTTATATAAATCCTTCCGAGTGGTAAGCCAGACTTCCACTCGGGGGCTTAGCTGCAGTCCAGTGCTCGCCTAAGTTATAAAAAATCCTACCGAGTGGTAAGCCAGACTTCCACTCGGAGGCTTAGCTGCAATCCAGTGCTCGCCTAAGTACAACGTGCGCTCGCAAGGAGGACGAGGTGCAGGTCGACTGCGACCCTCTCCTCTGAGCTACGCCATAAGTACAACGTGCACTCGCAAGGAGGACGAGGTGCAGGTCGACTGCGACCCTATCCTCTGAGCTACGCCATAAGTACAATGTGCGCTCGTGAGGAGGACGAGATACAGGTCGACTGCGACCCTCTCCTCTGAGCTTCGCCACAAATACAACGTAAAAATCCTACCGAGTGAAGAGCAAACCTCTCACTCGGGGGCTTAGCTGCAGCCCAGTGCTCGCCTAAGATATAAAAATCCTTCCGAGTGAAGAGCAAACCTCTCACTCGGGGGCTTAGCTGCAGCCCAGTGCTCGCCTAAGATATAAAAAATCCTTCCGAGTGAAGAGCAAACCTCTCACTCGGGGGCTTAGCTGCAGCCCAGTGCTCGCCTAAGATATAAAAATCCTTCCGAGTGAAGAGCAAACCTCTCACTCGGGGGCTTAGCTGCAGCCCAGTGCTCGCCTAAGATATAAAAATCCTACCGAGTGAAGAGCAAAACCTCTCGCTCGGAGGCTTAGCTGCAGCCCAGTGCTCGCCTAAGGAATAAGTCGACTGCAGTGAGCATCTTGCTTTGAACCTGCAAAGGACATTTCGAGCCAAAAGCAATCATATTCAAACATCAAATCCAAGTTCAGGACGATACCAAAAGGAACCGAAAGTGCTCAGGCGCTAAGCTTGTTAAGGTTTATCGGTTACAACTCCACTCGGTATACCGAGGCAAATTTAAAGTGTCGGACTTAAAAGAAGTTTTTTACCCCTCCTGTGGAGGGCTGGAAGGTGCAACGAACTCATCAAGGTCGATTCCGTCTGCGATCCGAGTGGCAGCAGCGATGAAGGTTTCCATGAAGGACCTGAAGTCGTGTTTCTTGGTGTTGGCCACCCGGAGGGCCGCCAGCTTGTCTTCTCGCGCATCTTTGCAGTGGACTCGGGCCAGACACAGAGCAACATCTGCACCGCACCGAGCCGAGGATTTCTTCCACTCCTGCACTCGATCAGGGACCGCATTCAGTTGAGCCATCACCGACTCGAGGTCGTTCTGGAGTGTCGCCCTAGGCCAGAGCGTCGAGTCAATGCGAGACGTGGCGACATTCAGTCTTGCAAGATAGTCCACGACAGCTGCAACACGGGACTCCAGTCGGAAGACATTCATGGCAACTTCATCATTCACTGGAGAATTGATGGGGTCAAGGTTTGGTTCCAGCTGGCTAGTCTCTTCTTCAAAGTTACGACAGAATTCTGCAAGGACAAACACCGAGTCAAGACAGTGGTCGAATGGAAGCATCACAGTTGAAAATGGTTGTCGAGTGTAAAGGGTTACCTTCGAGCATAAGGAACAACTTCTTGGCAAGTCCACTCAGGAAAGCCTCCAGATCATTTTTCTTCCTAGTCAACTGATTGATCTTGTCAGTCAGGGCAATCTTGTCAGTCTTCAATCGGTCGACTTCCTTGTTGGCAATCCCAAGAGCAGCTTTCAGATTAGTATTCTCTTCTTCGAGCTTGGTGACTGAAGCTAGCTTCTCATCAGCAAGCTTGATCTTCTCAGTTAGCTCAAGGTCTTTTTTCTTCTGGGCCTCCTTCACCTTGCCTGCAAGTTACAGCAAGGTCAGATTTTGAAACAAATGAAGGGAAAAAGGAGTCGTCGAGGTCTCACCGAACATACCTTTGGTCTCCTCCTTCGCCTTCGTCAGATTCTCCTGAACCAGCTTCAGATCTAGCTCTAGCTGAATGTGCTTGTGCTCCAGCTCGGTATAGCGAGCCGCAAGGTCACAGGATTTCTGCGAAGAACCAATCGACAAAATATCAAAGATAATTCACTTCCGAGTGGATAAGAGAAAATCATACATTTCTAAGACTACAGCCGAATGCAAGCATTCGACCGTAGTCTCGGGGACTACACCCAGTGGGTGCACTCAGCGTGCCCCCACTAGTTCTATTGAAGAGAGAGACGTATTCTTCAGACTGTAATCGTCTGCCAGCAGTCGACCACAGTCTTGGGGACTACACCCAGTGGGTGCACTCAGCGTGCCCCCACCGGTTTGGGAAATACATTCGCTTCAGTCGAATGACGGAAGGACTTTACTTCTAAAGCCTAAGACCGACTGCCAGCAGTCGACCTTAGCCTTGGGGACTACACCCAGCGGGTGCACTCAGCGTGCCCCCGCTAACACGGAGTTTTTAATCGACACACCCAGTGGGTGATTGCTATGGATTCCAGAAAGAAAAGTTTTGATAGCATATCCTAACAGAACAGGCGATGGTCGACTGACCTGAACATTGCTTTGAAGGGCGGAGCTGGCGTCATAAGCTGCCTGACTCGCATCCCAGATGGTCTTCACCTGCTCCATCATGATCCCTGCTTGGTGTATCGCTTCCTTAGCAGCGTTGGCTTGGTGCTCTGGGACGTGGTGCATCGTGAAAAGAGAAGGTTGTGCGGCACTCGACGAAGCAGGATGAGCACTCGTCAACGGCACTGCGAAGGACACGGTGTGTCGAGTGGTGTTCTCCTCCCCCGCGACCAGAGTCTCGGGCGCCGTCACATCCTGGGCCACCCTGCCGGCAGATGCTTTCCTGCTCCTTCTGTGCTTCAGCGGTTCCTCATCCTCATCATCATCAGGTAGAGTGATGACGACATTGGATGGAGCTACAGAAAAGAATCAGAATCAGAGATCATGAATCAGTCGACTAAAAACGGAATTAAGATTATGGTACCAGGGTTTGAGGGTTTGAGGTCTCAGAAGTAGCAGCACTGCAGCCCCAAAGAATCAGTCGGTTAACTCAAGTATCAACCAGAGATAAAGCTTACACAAAACAAGAAGACTTAAGCAGCATGTTTACCCTGATATGGTGGGGATGGACACCTTCATCTTCGGCAGGAGCTTGGTTGGTTTTGACAGAGCCACCTTGGACTGCTTCGGCGCCTTTTCAGTCGGCGCCGGAGAAGTGGTCCGAGGGCGTTTGGTCGACTGCGCGACAGTCGCAACCCCCTTGCCACGTTCAGTCGCAGGGTCGTGGACGAGTTTTAACCGCCTTTCCGAGCGCGGTGGTGCAACCTCCTCCTCCTCCTCTTCTTCGTCCTCATCATCATCGTCGTCATCGTCGTCATCTTCGGCAGCGTCTGAGTCCCACTCCTCCTGGCTCTCGCCCCCGCTTGCTTCTCCCTCCTCAGTCGGAGCCTGAGCTCCATTGGGCATCGAATACAGCTCGGTGAGGGCCTGAAAGACGTCAAGACAGAGATCAATCGACCAATTTGCGGAGCATAGAGAAATAAACATGACAAGAATACAATGGAAGGTAGAGCAAACGTACCTTGTCTGGTACGCTGTGATGGTCGAGTGGAGGAGTCCTCCTAGATCCACGGGGATTATCCTTGTTCCCAGTGACCGCGGCCATCCACCTTTCCACCGTGGCGTCGTTGACTGCTTCCGGGTGGATCCGAGTCTCGTCTTCAGTTCCGCAGTACAACCACATGCAATGGCTCCGGAACTGAAGAGGCTGGATACGTCGCCTAAGAAAAACCTCCAAAATGTCCATGCCAGTAACACCGTCTCGAACCAACTGCACCACGCGATCCATCAGCATCTTCACGTCAGCTCTCTCCTCCGGAATCACCTTCAGAGAGGAGGGCTTGTTCACTCGGTCCATGGTGAATTGAGGGAGTCCACTCGACTGCCCCGGCGTCGGCTCATTCTGGCAGTAGAACCAGGTCGACTGCCAGCCTCTGACCGACTCGGGGAACGTCAGGGCTGGGAGGGTGCTCTTGTTCCTCACTTAGATCCCCAGGCCCCCACACATTTGGACAACTTGGGTTCTTTCATCACCTGGGCTCGCTTTCTTCACGGTCTGAGAGCGACACGTGAATATGTGCTTGAACAAGCCCCAGTGCGGTCGATAGCCCAGAAAATTCTCACACATGGATACAAACGCAGCAAGATATGCGATGGAGTTAGGGGTGAAATGGTGGAGTTGGGCACCAAAGAAGTTCAGAAAACCACGGAAGAAAACACTCGGTGGCAAAGAAAATCCGCGGTCTACATGGGTGGCCAGAAGCACGCACTCACCCTCTTCCGGCTGGGGCTGCCACTCTTTCCCAGGAAGCCTTGCGACGCCGTGGGGGATCAGCCCGTCGTTGGCCATGTCGAGGAGATCCTTCTCCGTGATGGTCGACTGGATCCAATCTCCCTGGACCCAGCCTTTCGGCAGGCGAGATCTAGATGAAGACCCGCTGCGACTGGTGGATCTCCCCTTCGCCTTCTCCGCCGCCGACACCTTCTTTGCGCATTCCAGCGCCGCCGTCTTCTCCTTGACCATGGCTGCCGGCAAGATGCGCGAGGAAAAGCTGTGCGGAGGCGAAAGCGGGCGCGTTGGGCGGAGATGGGGAGAGCGGAGAGGAAATGGTGAAGCACTGTTCAGAAAACCCTCGCCGGTCGCATTTATAACATCCCTTCCGAGTGGATGACAGGTGGACCCGGTCAGTCTAATCATATCCCGAAACAGTTGCATTGACGTGATACGTGGCGGAAAAGGCGGCGCGGGGATTGAGGCGTCTATGTCCTATCCCATCCGAAAACCGCGGTCCGCCCCGCTTCGCGCGCTTCCCCAAATTTCGTAGCCTGTAGAATCCGCGAACAGCAGATCGGCCTGTCAGACGCTGGATTTCCTGCGATCCGTCGCTCGGGAACCGGCAAAGTCCAAAAGGTCACTCGACGAAAGACAAGAATGGATCGAGTCGACTGAGGAATAGTTGCTCGTTATCAACAAAGAGGATCTTGATTCAAAACAACACATAACCAGTATGCAGAAGTCAATCGGAAACAGCATCAACTCCTCCCTCATTCAAGCCTCAATCCATTCGGGGGCTAATGATGGATTCATGTACCTAGGGTCGGGTCATAGGCCTGATCTAAGTACCCTACCCAAGGACACCCTTAGAAGAGATCGCCTTCCAGTCGACCTACGAGGAACCCACTCGACTGACTTGAAGGACTCGACCATGAAGACTCACTCGACCACCAGAAGGTCAAGAGGCACTCTGCACTGCAACGGCCTGCAATTGAATAGACTTTATGGTAGTTAAGACACTTTATGTGGGACGTTACCAGCAACGCCCCAGACTTAATGTACTTTAACCCCTTCATTACGTGGACTGGCAGGGGTCCTGGCGCACTCTCTATAAGCCACCCCCCTCCACAGGCAGAGGGGTTCGCACCCCTGTAACACATATACACATAATCCACTCGACCACCTCAGGGCTCCGAGACGTAGGGCTATTACTTCCTCCGAGAAGGGCCTGAACTCGTATATCGCTTGTGTTCACAACCTCTCCATAGCTAGGACCTTGCCTCTCCATACCTACCCCCCACTCTACTGTCAGACTTAGAACCATGACACCGACGTGGGAGGATACCAAAACCATGGCACTATATAATAACAAACAATAATAAAAGTAAGAAAATCATACAAGTATCTATCTAAATCATACAAGTAAGAAATTTTTTATTTAAAAAAGAAGAATAAGAGGCTCACCACGGTGGTGCTGGTGATGAGATCGGCGCGGGCGATCGACAGCAGTAAGGACGGGGACGGGACGGGACAGACTGCCAAACCTAGACAAATCTCGGGGAAAATGGAGCTTGCGGGTCGAGCTTGGAGAGGAGAAAGCTTAAGTGTGGGTCGGGCATTTCATCGAACACCTCATGTGCAGGCTTAGAAGGGATACAGAGCAGCGCATGCACACACCTCCCACACGGGCAATAAACAGAGGAGTGAGCGGGTAGGTGTCGGTGTCAAAACCGGTAGATCTCGGGTAGGGGGCCAAGCTGTGCGTCTAAGGATCGATGGTAACAGGGGACCAGGGGACACAGTGTTTACCCAGGTTTGGGCCCTCTTAAAGTAGGTAAAACCCTACTCCTGCTTGATTATATTCGAAGAGTATGAAGATTACAAGAGTTGATCTACCTCGAGATCGTAATGGCTAAACACTAGATGCCTAGCCTATGAGTACTCTGATGATAGTAATGAAGGTTAGCCTCTACGGACTAACCCCTCTCGTTTATATACACACCGGAGGGCCTAGGGTTTGTACAAGGTCGGTTCATAAGGGAAGGAAACACCAGGACTCTAGTCTTGCCGCTTATGTATAGATAAGTCCCATTCAGACACGGAGAATAATCTCCAACTTGATCTTGAATGGCCCATCCACCCCGGTCCATACTCCTGGGTCGGACACATGAGGACCCCCGAATCCAGGACTCCCTTAGTAGCCCCAGAACTTGCCTTCAATGATGATGTAGTATGCGGATATAGGTCTTCGGCTTTGCAAGGCGGGTTCTCCACCATACTCTGACTTGACGATATTCTGGCATCGGCTTCTGTGTCCAGTCTTTATGATTCCTTCCTATCGTTGCCTCGATTTCCATGAGTCTTAAGCAAATGCGAACGGTTTGTTAGCTTTGTATTTTAATACTTTTAGTAGGCACAAGTAGCGCCTATATAACGAGGTTAGATTCTTCAAAACGCCATCTCGCATTGCCCCAACAGCAACAGAGCAAACCGCGAAAAAGCTCAGATCATGGCTAGTGTCCCTGGCTCCTCCTCGTGTCCTCATGGCCCTCAAGAGCGGGATTGGCAAAGTTGTTCTGTATCCCATCTTCAGCTCAATCATCTCTAGACGCAAGGATATCCTCCCCCGCGGATCTAGTCTTTGTACGGGCAGGATTAACTTCTATGGGCGATGATGCATTGGCAGAGAATTTCCCCAATCCTAGCCAGGGGGAGAGGGTGTGCTTCATCTCATTCCTTCTAAAGGGCGTAGGATTCCCGATCCACCCCTTCCTCAGGGGTCTACTGGAATATTACGGGATTCAACTCCACAACCTTACACCAGGTTCCATTCTGCATATTTTTGGTTTTGTCTCCCTTTACGAATTATTTCTAGGTTGTGAGGCTCATTTTTATCTATGGAAAAAGTTCTTCTGCCTCGTCCCCCGCCACCAGGGCGGAGGGTCCATTTTTGAGGTGGGCGATGCCGAAGTATGGCGCATCGCCAGATCCGGTTACCCAATCGGGACTCCGAAGAGGGGGTCCAGCGAATGGTCTTCGTAATGGTTCTACATTGAAGATGTTCCCCTTACGAACCCTGTTCGGCACGGGCTTCCCGAATTCTCCAGCACTCCTTTGAAGAAGCTATTCAGCTGGCGCCCAAATCCCCCAGGAAAGAGGATAGTGTGAAAGTGATGAGATGTGTCAGCAAGGTCAGATTGCTGGCCCATTCCGGACTCTCCATCATTGAAGAGGGGGTCCAGAGATGCCAGTCACTAACGCCGAGGTGGAGAGCGCGATGAATCACCGTCGCTTAAAAGAGACCTTGGATGCACCGGTCTTTTCGGAAGAAGTGTTTACCGCTCTCAACAACGTGGGAGCGTATGTCCGAGCTGCCCGGGATGGACTTACGGGTGTTTCTCGCCTGTTCTCAAAGGATATCCAGGTGAAAAATTTATGAAAATCTTATATATAGATATCAGTAGCCCCCTAGACTTAGAGCGGTAGGAACTAACCGATTTGAGGATCGTTTATGACCATAGTTTCTCAAGGAGAAGAGCAGCGCGTTGTCCTGGGAGCTCGAGACAAGCCGAACACAGCTAAATGGTGTTGTCACAGAGCTTAAAGAAATGAAGAGTGCCCCATGACTGGGGGAGAAGATAAAAAAAACTAGAAGAGGAAATGAAGAAGCAGGCTGAAGAGATAAAGAGCTTAAAGGCTCAACTTTTGGAGGCGCAATAGGAAAACCAAAAGCTAACGGGCGGCATATTCAATATGACTTTGGAACTATCTGAAGTATTGATATAATCATACAATACGGAATGTTATAGTTCGTTTTGTACAGGCATGTTGACCGGCCGCCACGAGGAGGAAGTGTCTGTGCTTCAAATCGACGTTCTAAAAGAACTGCCAAAGCTGCACGAGCGTGCCCGGAAGGCCATGAAGAATATGGCCAAAGCCTTATAGCCGTCTGATGCCCCTCCAGAAAGCATGGAGGGGGTTGGCAGACTTGTTCAAGGGTGCTCGGCGTCGCTTTGAGCTATGGAAGACATTTGCATGCCGTGAAGGTGCACGAGCGGCATGGGCCATGGTGAAGACACGCTACACCGGACTCAATCTGAATCATATGGCCTGAGCTGGACCTCAAGGACCCGATGGGAAGGAATTCCCAGTAGGCTTGGTATATGACCAAGTAATGATAGCTGCGAAATATTCGCAACAAGATTGTAAGTTAGATAGCCTATTCGATGGCATAGAAAGAGAGTAGGCCTTCGATTCTATGTATCAATGTACTTTATGAACGAACTTATCTCCTGCCGAACTTCGAAACATTTTTTCATCGCAGAGCTTCTGCTTCCGCCTCCGAACCAAGAAGTTGGAGTGTTCCCATATACTGTGTTTAACTAAGAAATGTTTAGTATCCTCAAAAACCTGGCAATCCGGTCATATTGCTCGAACAGACAAAATATGTTCGTGGAGTTATGTTATATTACTATTTAAAGTAAGAAACATCTTCCAAGAAAAATAGTTCCGTTAGGGGTTCCTTTCTTTGGGTTAGCATTCTAAATGATGCACGTCAAGGCTCGTATCTGAAGTACAGGCATCCAATTCCGTAGTTTGTTCCAAAAAAATAGTCTATTGACTACGTGCCAACCAATTATTCCCTTAAGAACGCTAGCTTTCGGCTTCACCCGTCTGAGGTACAGGTCCGGATAACCCGGTTGTAACAATCGCAGAGGTACTCCCTTTACACCCTAGCCGGACAATTGGGAACGTAGGGTATAAACACAGGAGCAAGGCAACCCAGCTTGGCAAAAACTTAAGTCATAGAGGTGCATAAAATGGCATAAGCAACAACCGTCATGGTCAAAGGAAGCTTATAAGCTTTCAATTAAAGGCTTCATTTAAAGAAGCCCCCATGTATGGTGGGGTGTATACATTTAAAGATGTGTACCCCGAATAATGTGGTTGATCCGAACATACATTTGAGAAGAAAAGGAAAAAATTAAAAAGGGAGAGAAAAAGGAAAAACCCTAGTTAAAGTGAAAACTAAGGAGGCCGAACTATGCGTAGAATCTTCAGAGCCGGACAACGTTCCATGGGTTCAGCTCAAGGCAATTATCCGTTACATTGCGAAGGTGATAGGCTCCTCCAGTAAGGACTGACGAAAGGGCCCTCCCATTTGGGTTTGAGCTTGTCCTTTTTCTTTTCTGGGAGGCGTAAATCAAGTTCTCCAACATTGTATGTCTTAGCCTGCACTTCTCTGCTTTGGTAACGCCTGGCCTGTTGTTGATAAAATGCGGAACGGGCTTTAGCAACATCGCGCTCCTCTTCGAGTCCGTCTAGGTCATCCTGCCGATCTAGTTCAGCTTCTCTCTCTTCGTACATGCGCACTCTAGGTGAGTCATGAATAATGTCGCAGGGTAATACGGCCTCTACGCCATACACCATAAAGAAGGGTGTGTATCCTTTCGTTCGATTGGGTGTGGTCCGGAGTCCCCAAAGTATGGAATTGAGTTCCTCCACCCAGTGCTTGTCTGATTCTCGTAATGAGCGCAGTAGTCTGGGCTTAATGCCACTCATGATCAGACCAATGGACCTTTCGACTTGGCCATTTGTTTGAGAGTGGTATACGGATGCGTAGTCGAGTTTAATGCCCAACTTAGCGCACCAAGTTTTCACCTCATCAGCTGTGAAGTTGGAGCCATTATCGGTGATGATACTGTACAAGACACCATAACTATGGACTACACCGGATATAAAGTCAATCACTGGCCCTGCCTCAACTGTTTTTACCGGTTTGTCCTCTATCCACTTAGTGAATTTATCTACCATTACCAGCAAGTATTTCTTTTTGTGGCTTCCCCTTTAAGGGGTCCAACCATATCAAGCCCCCTGACCGCGAAGGGCCAAGTAATGGGGATTGTTCTTAATGCGGTGGGAGGCATGTGGCTTTGATTGGCGAAAAGCTGATAGCCCACGCAACGTTGGACAAGGGCTTGAGCGTTTGCTCGAGCCGTAGCCCAAAAAAACATGTCTGAAATGCCTTGCTTAGGAGGGCTCGAGCTGCAGCGTGATGCCCGCCGAGACCAGCATGTATTTCTGCAAAGAGTTGCCTTCCCTCCTCTTTGGAGATACACCTTTGAAGGACTCCGGTGGTACTTTTTTTGTACAGTTCACCCTCATGCACTTTAAAGGCTTTAGAGCGCAACTATGCACCGAGCTTCATTTTGATCATCAGGAAGCTCTTCCCTATTAAGGTAGGCCAGGAATGGTTCGGTCCAGGGAGCGATGACTACCATGATCTCATGAGCAGAGGGTGCTCGATATCCGGACCTTCAATGGTGTCTGCATTGTGTTCGGCAGCTGGGGGTGTGATCAGGTCCGTATTGCCTTCTCCGCTCTCACCCTGCCACACTACGGCTGGCTTAAAGAGCCTTTCCACAAAGGTGTTAGGTGGCACAGGGTCACGCTTAGTTCTCATACGAGTGAGGATGTCGGCTGCCTGATTAGTCTCTCGAGCAACGTGATAAAACTCAAGTCCTTCAAACCGAGCTAATATTTTTAATATGGCGTTTCGATATGCCACCATTTTTGGGTCCTTTGCATCAAACTCTCCATTGACCCGAGATATTGCGAGGTTGGAATCACCGCGCACCGCCAGGCATTGTATACCCATAGAGACAGCCATGCGAAGACCATGTAGCAACGCCTCATATTCGGCTGCATTGTTGGAGTTCGTATACATAATTTGTAGTACATAGCGGAATCTGTCCCCCGTAGGAGATGTTAGGATGACGCCAGCCCCCAGTCCGGCCAGCATTTTAGAGCCGTCAAAGTACATAATCCAATTGGAGTATGAGCCATACTCTTTAGGGAGTTTGGCCTCCGTCCATTCAGCGACAAAGTCGGCCAACACCTGGGATTTAATAGCCCAGCACTACTAGGGAAAAGGCTAGCAGCAGCGCGGGTTTTAGGTGTATCAGTAGCACGGGGAGGGGCGCTACTAATAAGGCGCTACAGCTAACACATAGCAGTAGCACGTGGTCACCGGCGCTACTGGTACACAAGTGTAGCAGCAGCGCGGTTGATGGAAGCTCGCTACTGCTAGTAGCTCTAGCGCGCTTTGCACCGGCATGCTACTGCTATCGCGGCGCTGCAGCTAACTTTTGTACACTCGCTACTACTAATTTAACAGGTTTTTTGTTTTTTTGGGCATATTTGTTTTGTATTTGAACAGGCTTTATAGAAGAATCTTTAGCACATAGAAATGTCATCATGATACACATACAAATGCCTGTGAGACCACAAATGTAATCATAGCATATACATACAAATAGTCTCATCATAATCATCATCCAACACAAAGTCGTCTCTCGTCATCATCTCGAAAATAGCGATACAAGTCCTCGATTACTTGCAAATACATCGTCATCCATCTAAACAACGGTATACGCGAGAAGAGCTATCACTTTGAGTACATGAGTTCGTATCCCTCTCTCGCATTAGCGTGAACCTAAACTAACTACTACCTGTCGCTCGGAAACCGAAAACCGGTAACACCTGGGCCTGACACTCCGGCCACTCGTCGTATATATACTCCTAGCATAGCACTTCTTCGCCATCGATGATCTATGCACCTGCATCGTCACATGAGTCGATGTTATGCAACATATATAGTTGAGAAACAGAAAGAGACAGACTTGACAAAAATAGAAACAACATATCATAAGCATAAATAACAAAGTTTATCGTACCCAAAATGCCCTAACTAGAGTGATCTTCGCTAGTCGAGGAGGACGGTTTAATTACATCACAAATAAAGTTTCACTGCGCATAACTCAAAGTTTTGTCATACAGAAAGTATGGACTAAGCAGACACATTGTCATATATCGACAATCACTCCAACATGCCGTGCCATCCATCGAGGTTAGGGAGATAGTCCCCAAGCTTAGTGAAAGGCTTCATGTCGAGACACTGAGAGGCTACCCATGTTCGGACGTCTTCCCGCGACATTTGTCCTTCTTCGTAGAACATCCCTGTTTTTCCGACGACCTCCTTCATGATGATTTGGGCAAGTTCGCGCTGGATGTGATAGAACTCAGCTCGAAGTCGATGATCCTCGATATCTCCTACGTCCTTTGCCCATTGCAGTATATGGGCATCGCCGGATCTAGGTGACATGCGAAGGTTCTGGTGATCCCGTCTGTACTCCAGCATGTGGTGTAGGACATAGAATCCATCATTAAGAGAATCGATCGGTTGCTGGATGCAGCAGAAGTCGGTCTTATGGGCGAAGGCGACCCTGCCGCCCCTTCTCTTCTTGTCCCTGACCTCTCCACCCCTTGCTTGGCAGTAAAACATAGCACTGTCGAGAACATCCTTGATGTGGGTGTAATCCTTTTTGTGAATGTTCTTCGACGAGTCCAAGTAAAGAGCGTGGGAAAATTGGGGGTATAGGATGATGAGGACGGCGCGCCCGCCGCTGCGCAAAATAAGTACACCTCAAATTACTTAGCCTCCACTGTGCAAATGAATGATTGAAATCGAAGGAAGGATAGCAGCACGGATGACTTACACGGGATGATAAGGCACGAGAATCGCCCCCTTGTCCTTATTGGCGAGCATGAAATTGATGATGTATTCCCTCGCGTATACACGGTGCTCTGCGCAGACTCCCAAGAAGACCTCGTGCATGTAGTACGGGTCAGCGACACAGATATGAGATATCTGCTCAACCCCGATGATGTAGCTCATGTGCAAGGCATAAAGGCAGACAAACGTAAAATCCAGCTTCTTCACGTGAAACATGTCGAATATGTAATCGAATCGGAGGAAGAACTTATCCGCGGGGAGCTGTCGACATACGACCTTTGCCGCAGAACGTTAACCACGTAGAGTGGGTATCCTGGATCTGTCGAGGAGATGAGGCCTTTCTCTACCCGCAACACATCGTCATGAAGTCTCCTTATATCGTCGAATCTGGCCTGTAGCGTTGTTGCAGGTAGGATTGGTTGACCGGGATATGCCATTTATCCGCATCGGGGATATCTATACGGTCCTAAAGCCGAGGCTGCTAAGGCGGCTGGATCATAGAATCAGCTTTTTTGCCTTTCCTCGCTCTCTTCCTAGACCTCTTTACTACCGGAAGGTCGTCCAGATTACGTTGAGACGGCAATTCAGGCACCGACTCATGACACTCAAACCCTGAGGAGGCGCCAGTATAGACATACTGTTCAGCGCCACCGTCGTCCTCATCCTCATCCATGGCGACGTCATCAGCAACTAATGGAGCATCCTCCTTACCCCGTCCGCTATCACCCAACCCGACACCCGACGCTAATTGGGTAGGTGGGGTGTTGATGTTCATACCTTGCTGAGGCTGCGTGCTCGTGGGTGTGCTCCCGACCGCCTCCAGACGAAGCAGACTCTTTGGCCACAACAGGACCCACCCATTGCAACAATCACCAAGCCGCCGTGGTGTCTCCTCGTCATCCACCAGTAGTGTTGGAGGAGGCAAATTCTCGTGGCCCGGTTCGACACTGGCCACGGAAACCTTGAAGACATTCGGGGGGATCGGCCGGCTGTGGAACAATGGTTCCTTTGGCTTCATTATCGTCGCCTTCCCCACGTCCACCTTTTGGTCGCTGATGGTGTACAATATGGTGCACGGGGTTTCGTCGGCCTGCAAAGAAAAGTCTACGATGTGAGACATCCGAAAGGCAACGAAAACGGGAGATTATACATTTATATTGAAGGGGGTCGGTGTGACAGATACCATGAGGGCGTCGAGCTCAGCCAAAGATGAAGCACCGCCGAGCACGTCCGGTGCGGGAGCCGGTGCAGGAGCAGGTGCGGGACTAGGTGCGGGAGCCGGTGCGGGAGCAGGTGCTCCCAAGAAGTCAGCAAGGGGAAAGTCCTCTGCATTTTTTTCTGGATTTTGCCTTGTCCAAGTGATAATGCCTGTCACCAAGGAAGTAGACAAGTCTGCAACCACCTGTTTTGCGGTAGCTACTGCTGTTGCGACTGTCTGACATGATTTCTTCTCAACCGCAATCTCAACCTTCTTGTCGATGTTTTCTTCAGTTAACCTCCGTCTTTCCTTTCTCTCCTCCGTGGTCTCATGGTAGTACTTCTTCCACGTGGCGCCATCTCCGACACCGTGCATGTGTCCATACGACGGTCGAGTATCCACCGGTTGTTGTTTCAATATGTTTAACGCCCGGTTGAATGGAGTGTCCCACTTGGGCCTCGCCAATGCCTCAGACGGCGAGTTGCTTTCGGCCGCAATCCGGTGCTGCTCTCTCTGCAAAAGGCACAAGGATCGTTTACAAATATGACTAACGTGTGCAGTCGAATTGATCAGAAACTAAAATTACCAGCAGTCTCATGAACTCCGACTGGTGTTGTCTCGTAAACCTTCTTCACTAGGTCCCAACGGTGCCGGGCCCTCAGGACGTCACGCTCCTGCGGGACGGTGAAATCCGCCAAGGGTTCTGGGATGCCCAGACTCGCGTCTTCCGCGTCCTCCTTGGCCCATTTGGACCTCTTTCCGCCGTAACCACGGATTCCGAGGTGGTGGCTCCCAATGTTCCTCTCTTGAAGCCCCTTCATGTACTTAGACTTGTTTTTGGCAGCTTCGGCCTTGCAAGCCTCCTTGAATATTTGAAACTGGTCTTCCGTGATTGTTGGATTATCCTTTACAATCTTGGAGTAGGGTTCCTTCTTGTTGATGATCCTTGCTTTCACTCGAGTTTTCCAGGCGGCCAACGCGTCGCTAAACTTGGTCATGGCGTGTTTGTTTATCTTCTTCATTGCCAGGTCCTCGTCTGGATCTTCATAATCCTTCTCATTCCGGCCCGGGAACAAGAATATCTGGTGAAATTTCTTTAGGAGGGAGCTCCTCATATTTTCTATCCTCTGTAGTTTCTCATCGTTGATGGTGGCGGTTGTCCGTACGATGCAGCCTATTTGATTGCCGTAGCACGAGCGAGCTTCCTCGGGCGCCTTTGGCTCAAAAATGCCATCGTCCACCTCCGTGACCACCAGCCTAGTAGTCCTGAGTTTGTTAGGAAGTCGTTGCCTCTTTGCTTTCGATTCTACACCGGCTCCGCTCCCCGAGGCAGCACCGGTCTCAGTCTCAGCGCCGGTCCCGATGCCGGTCTGAGTCTCAGCGCCGGTCTCAGTCTCAGCACCGGTCTGCGTGTCGGTCTCAGTCCCTGATGCCACCGGTGGGCCCAGCAACAACATCGGTTGATCGTTGGTAAGGCTAAAAAATTCGTCTGCCGCCCGGTAGGCGTCGACGCAATCACCAGAACCCTGTCCTTCAACGTTGCTAGCCATGTTTCCTATGATTAAATCTAGTCAACTAATTCTAGACCTAATAAAATGAATAATGACATAAAAAAGGCCTATTGTTTTGCAGGAATGTTGACTCCTTCCTGGTGCGGTAAATCCCGGGCACTCGATATGTCCTAGTTTATAGCACAAGTCATGCCGAAATTCACGGAAAAATTCGGCATGACCATTGCTAAAAAGTGGACAAATCAAGAACCTAAAATTTGCCGGAACAGAAATGAATCAACATTCCGGCAAAACATAGGCCACTCAGCATCATTCCCTGGAAACAACAAAGCCACTTGGGCACAATCGAACCACTTCAATGAAAAGATATAACATGACCACTTCAATGAAAATATATAATCAACAATAAAAGTCTATGAAAGGATCATCTTTAAAATAAAATTTGCCTAAATTCTTTTCCTTCACTAAACACTTCTCTGCCTAGGACAAAACCCAAATTATGTTGATCTAGCTATTCTTCTCTCTCACACAAACACATATTATTATCTCTAACCCTTCTCTGCCTAGGACATAACCAAATTAAATTGCAAAGGAACTCCATTTCTCTAACCCTTCTGACCTAATGCTCTAAACTAACATTTTCCTCTAACCTAGCCAACCTACTTAACCTATCTTGTTAATCCAACGAACCTAATTAACCTACCTATTCAACCTAGTTAGTTAATCAAGTTTACCTACATAATTAACCTAATTAAACAAGTTAACGCAGCTAGTTCTCTGTCAAAGCCCTAAATAAATTTTTGCACTAATTAACCTAATTAAACTAGTTAACCTGACTAGTTCTCTGTCAAAGCTCTAACTAATTTTTGCACTAACCTAGATAATTAACCTAATTAAACTAGTTAACCTAACTACTTCTCTGTCAAAGCCCTAACTAAATTTTTGCCCTTACCTAGATAATTAAGCTAATTAAACTAGCTAACCTATGCATGAGAGAGAGGAGAGGTGGGGGCTTACAGAGGATGGCTCCGGTGGTGGCGAGGGACGTAGTGGTGGTGAGGGAGGCAGTGCTGGCGAGGGAGGCAGGGGCGTCTCCGGTGACGGCGAGGGAGGCAGTTGTGGCGAGGGAGGATCCGGTGGCGTCGACGGCGGCTCCGGTGGCATTGATGAGGCCGCACGGCTCCATGGCGTTGGGGGCGGCTCCGGTGGCGTCGACGGCGCATGGCTCTGGTGGCGTCGACGTCGGCAGGAGATGGCGGGGAAGTGGGGCGACGGCGAATCGGGGAGACGGCGGTGGGGTGGGTCGAGGGATTTGGGGGAGAAGTGGTGGCCGAGGGAAAACGGTTTTTGGTTAAGTCAAATTTAGCAGTAGCGCGTTTCACAAAACGCGCTATAGCTAAGATAGCTACAGCGGTTTTCACAAAACGCGCTGCTGTTATAGCTATGTAATTTTCTTCCATTTTTATTTTCTTTTCTATTTCTATAGCGGGGGTCTAGGACATGCGCTGCAGCTATGTTAGCTATAGCGCCTCTTACAAACACACGCTACTGCTATGCCTTCCTCCATTTTTTCGCTTTTTCAATTATTATGCTTTACATTTTATTTTTTCCTTTCTCCTTTTTCTATTTCTTTCATTTTCATTTACTTTTCTATTTGTTTTTAATCTTATTTTATTTCCATTAGTAGTAGCGCTCTTCGTAGGAAACGCGCTACTACTTATACCCTAGCGGTAGCGCGCTTCTTCCAAGCCCGCTACTGCTATGCGTATCCTATCATTCAACCAACGGGAATGTTAGTAGTAGCGCTTTTGGCACTACACGCGCTGCTGCTAAGGGTGTATCTGTAGCGCGGTTTTTCCTCAATCGCTACTGCTATCTAGCACTAACGCTGTTTTTTAACCCGCGCTGTTGCTAAAATTCTGTATATAGGCTTTTCCCTAGTAGTGTGGTGTGGCTTGTATACTATTTCAAACGGTAAAAGCTCGATGGCCCATTTGGCTATGCGGCCAGTGGCGTTCCTGCTATTGATAATGTCGTTGAGTGGTACTTCAGATGCCACTGTGATCGAACACTCTTGAAAGTAGTGTCACAGCTTACGAGATGCCATGAGACTGTGTAGGCTATCTTCTGATAGTGGGGTATCGGGATTTGCAAGGTGTAAGGACCTCCAATACATAATAGACTGGTTTTGGGGTGGTGAATTTATGTCCCTCTTACCCTCGTTCGACGACGAGCACAACACTAACTACTTGGTTAGTTGCCGAAATATATAATAACATGGGCTCTCCAACACCTGGGCAGCTAGGATTGGGTTGCTTGCAAGAAGGGTTTTAATTTCTTCCAGTCCGGCTGTGGCTGCGTCCATCCATTTGAAATTATCAGTGCGTCGTAATAGCTTGTAGAGTGGTAGCGCTTTTTCTCCCAATTTGGAGATAAATCGGCTTAAGGCCGCACCGCACCCAGCTAATTTTTGGACTTGCTTTAGGTCTGTTGGTATGGCCACTTGTGACAAAGCTCGGATCTTGGCTGGGTTTGCTTCAATTCCTCTATGGGAAACAATGAACCCTAGCAATTTTCTGGCTGGAACTCCAAAAACACATTTTTCCGGATTAATTCGTATGTTGTATGTTCGGAGGTTGTCGAAGGTAAGGCGGAGATCGTCCACCAGTGTTTCGAAGTGCTTTGTCTTGATGACCACATTGTCCATGTATGCTTCGACCATTTTGCCGATTTGTTTTTCCAAGCAAGTTTGAATCATACGCTGGTAGGTAGCCCCAGCGTTTTTGAGCCCGAAGGGCATAGCATTGAAGCAGAAGGGACCGTAAGGGGTGATGAACGCGATTGCGGCCTGGTCTGATTCCTTCATCTTAATCTGATGGTATCCGGAATAGGCATCGAGGAAACACAAAGAATCGTGCCCTGTCGTTGCGTCAATAATTTGGTCGATGCGAGGCAATGGGAAGGGGTCTTTAGGGCAAGCCTTGTTGAGATCCTTGAAATCGACGCATAGGCGCCAGAATTCGTCCTTCTTTGGTACCATAACCACGTTGGCTAACCAATCCGGATGTTTAATTTCCCTAATAAATCCAGCCTCCAGCAACTTGGCTAACTCTTCTCCATGGCTTGACGCTTGGGTTCGGAGAATCACCGTAGTGTCTCCTTCACGGATTTGAATACCTTGATTATATTGAGACTGTGTTCGGTCAGTCTTCGTGGGATGCCGAGCATGTCTGAAGGGTGCCAGGCAAAGATATCCTAGTTCTCTCGCAGGAATGTGCATAGGGCGGCGTCCACTGCCGGATCCAGCTGTGGTCCCATAGATGTTGTTTTGTTAGGGTCCGTCGGGTGCACTTAAAAGAGGTGGATTTGAATCTCTTATCAAGAATCACATTGTCCCTATCCACCATGGACCGTAGGGTGGTTAATTCCTCCACCGGTAGGGCTTCGGATAGCACCTCGAGGGCCAAGGATGCAGTTTTATTTTCGGCACGAAGGGCTTTGTCCATGTCGCTCAAAATTGTGATGATTCCATTAGGTCCGGGCATTTTGAGCTTCATATACCCGTAATGGGGTATATCTTGGAAGCGTGAGAAAGCGTCCCGGCCGAGGATGGCGTGATACCCACTATTGAAGGGGAACACATGAAAGAGCAACTCTTCGGATCTATAGTTTTCGGGCGTGTCAAATACTACATCTAGTTTAATTCTCCCAGAGCATCGCGCTTCTCGACTGGGAATAATACCTCGAAAGGTGGTATTGCTTTGCTCGATGCGTGATTTGTCCATCTGCATTTTATCGAGCGTGTCCTCGTAGATGAGGTTAAGCCCACTTCCGCTGTCCATGAGCACTTTAGTAAGCCAAAAACCATCCACAATGGGGTTTAGTACTAGGGAAGCAGGTGCTCGGACTGACCGAACCTTTGGTTCGTCTTTGGCCATAAAGGTTATTGCCGTGTTGTTCCATGGGCTCAGTGCGGTAACTTGCTGGACTTCGGCGAGGTCGCGGAGTGCCCGTTTGCACCGATTGTTCGAAGAAAAGGTCTCGAAGACAGTAAGGACGCTGAAGTTGTCCCTCTCCAGAGAGTATTTCTCTGGAGTGGTGGTGAGGATGGCCTCTCCACATTTTGCTACTTGTTAGAGTACCCAACATGCTCGGAGGCTACGGGTTGGGACTGTGCACGGAGTGGCGTGTATCGGGCAGGGCTTGTCCAGGAGTTTGTCAAGAACGGACATGTGTCCCGTGAAGGGTTTATTTTTCCTGCCTATAGACTGGTGGTCGGGTGACCCGCCAGGATGTATCCGTTTAGTCCGGGCCGCACACTGCTTAAAGGCAGCGGGCTCCAGTTGATTTTTCTGGGCACTCCATGTGCTTTCCATTGCACAGTACTTTTGCACTACTTGAGATAGTTCCGTAAAGCTCTATATGTAGCGACGGTCAAGGGCATTCAATATTCCCTTGTCAGTGCAGTTGCAATGAAAGACCGAAACTACGCTGTCGTCCGGCAGTCTTGGATCCTATTTTTAACAAGCAGGAATCTGGCCCAAAAGTGATGGATCGTTTCCGGAGGCTGCTGCCGCACATACATCAGGTCGTATATATCTGGAGGACCTGAGTTGCTTGGAGAGTATAGATTGTGGTGGGTGGGTGGTTTAAATTTTAGACCCAGTCCCACCTCTGTATCCGGAGCTTGAGAGGCCTCCGAGGCGACCGGTGGGTCCGGGGAGGCCCAAGGGATCCTGCAGTCCTATGTTTGAGCCAGAGTCCAGAGGGCGTGAGGTCCCGTCCGAAGGGGGAGTATTCGACTCAGGGGTTTCGGAGACCCGAACATACTTAGTCTTTAATGTAGGGAGGGAAGTGTCTTTGGCCGGTTCCTCAATGACCGCTACAAGATGGGTGATCGGTGGGTGATTAATTTCCCTCCGGTCAGGCTTGAGCCCGATCCGATCATAGTCCATTGAGACCCTCAGGGCGGCGATGCGGTCCAGAAGTTCGTTTAAAGACAAGACCGCCGGATCCAACTTTTTGGAGTACTTGGGGCCGATGCGAAGACGGTGTCCGGCGGCCGTGGGGATTGTTACGGGCTCGACGGCCGTGCAAGCTCTTACGGTGAAACCGTCGAATTGGAGGGTCTGCCCAGAGGCCAGGCACCCTCCAGAAGTGATATTGTTGTTGATGACTAGGCGAGCCATAGATTGCTTCTGTAGACAGCACGACAGAGCTCTCAATGAAAGCACCAATGTTAGTGTCATAACCGGCAGATCTTGGGTAGGGGGCCCAAGTTGTGCGTCTAAGGATCGATGGTAACATGGGACCAGGGGACATAGTGTTTACCCAGGTTCGGGCCCTCTTAAAGGAGGTAAAATCCTACTCTTGCTTGATTATATTCGAAGAGTATGAAGATTACAAGAGTTGATCTACCTCGAGATCGTAATGGTTAAACCCTAGATGTCTAGCCTATGAGTACTCTGATGGCAGTAATGAAGGTTAGCCTCTACGGACTAACCCCTCCCGTTTATATACACACCGGAGGGGCCTAGGGTTTATACAAGGTCGGTTCATAAGGGAAGGGAACACCCGGACTCTAGTCTTGCCGCTTACGTATAGATAAGTCCCATCCGGACACAGAGAATAATCTCCAACTTGATCTTGAACGGCCCATCCACCCTGGCCCATACTCCTGGACCGGACACATGAGGACCCCCGAATCCAGGACTCCCTCAGCAGGGGCGAGGGTATATATAGGCATGTCTTTAGTCCCGGTTGGTGGCTAGAACAGGGACAGAAGACTGACCTTTAGTCTCGGTTCCAGCCACCAACCGGGACTAACGGTGCTGCGCCAGGAGCGACGCCCATTGGTCCCGGTTCATGTTTGGAACCGGGACCAAAGGAGTCAGACGAACCGGGACCAATGAGCCTCGAGGCCCGGCCGGCGCCCTGGCCTCACAAACCGGGACTGATGCACTCATTGGTCCCGGTTCATAGGAGAACAAGGATTAATGCCGTTTTCTGGCCTGAACCAAAGCCATGTTTTCTACTAGTGTGCATATGATAATGCAAAGCCAACACTGGCAGGATCTTTCAAAAAAAAAGTTGTTTTAGATTTGTTTAGATGTGGGTTTAGACAACTAATTTGGGACAGAGGGAATAAATGTCAATGCAATATCTTTTTCTTGTGGGGGAAGTGCTAATGCAATCTTGGTAGTGAATCATATGTATGAGTACAAAGTACTGCTAATATGATTTCAGTCCCGATGGCTCCCACACAAAAAATAAATCCTAATGGTTGTCATGTGAATGCAGGAACGATATAAAAGGATGTCTTCCTCTAATTAGACGCGACACGAGGTAGTGGGACCTGCATAAACAAAGAGAGAAAGTTTGCGACAGTGGCAGGCGACGTAGCCAAATCAAACCTTTTGTTAGCGAACATTTCCGTAGCATAATGAGCCACGGGGATTAGTTTACGAGGTTTACGGACTTAATTAATCAGAGGCTAATAGGATTTGAGAGATTGGGGGAGGTTGGGCCCCACCATGGCTGAAATTCAGGGGGTGGGCATCATTTTTGTTGTACGGATGCAAATCCTGATTTCTATGGACTCAGATTCGTAACATAATGATTTGGAAGCAAAATATATATCTGTGAAAGCAGGGCGTCATTTTTGTTGTACGAATGCAAATCCTGATTTCCATGCATTCAGATTCCATATTCTATGGAAGCAAATGCTCATTTCTTTGGATGCAAACTCATATTTATTCGGATGCATATACCAATTTATTTGGAAGACAAGTTCAATTTAAATGTTTTTCTTAAAGTGTCCATAACAATTGTAAAAAAATGTTTGACCGGAGGATGAAATTGTAATGTTGGAAGACAGGCATCTCCATTGTGCTTGGAGGATGCAAAATAAAGTGTCATGTTGGATACAAATCTCACCAAATTGAAAGAAAAAAAACAGTTGATGTGGAGCAAATTTGCTAGCCGGTAGAAGCAAAATGAATTGATACACTTTCACTTAACAGAACAAGGTCATTTCCCTTACTTGCCCTTCCTATCTCTAGTTCACGGCCTCTATGAGCCGCACGGTCAGACTCAGTATTGTGAGCGTGATCAACAAAACCGGGGCGCCAAGCTGTTGCTGCTGATAGTAACAATAGCCTGAGAAACAAAACACAACACCACATCTTGTGACTGAATATTTCAACACTGGCCCAAACAAAAATAAACTGTCAACTAATCCCTACAAACAAAACACTACAAAAACTAGACATTGAAAAGGTCTGATGCTTCAGGAGAAAAAAAAACATGGTCCTATAATAAGTTTACATTTTGTTACATTGGGCCACAGCCATAAATGGCTCTGAACAGGGGAGCAGTTAGCTAAAATTAAATGGAAACGGCATTGCACGACTGTGATAATGCCCGCCGTAATGCTTTAGCATGGCATTGGCTGCAAGGCTCCATAACAGTTAACTTAACTGTAGATGGAACTTCATTCTCAATGTATGTTCTGATAGCCGAGAGTGCCCTGGGGGTTTCCATGAGAATACCAACCCCCATGGGCATACACCAATCGTACTTGCCGTCATCATAACACCTATGCCCATAAATGGTGTCCAATGTAAGACACTCAAGTGACACCGCGTTCTTGAGAATATAACATGTCAGTTCAATCAAGCACTTCGCAGAGCTGAAACCACTGATCTTCACGCTCTTGAGGCAGCTATGGCGGTGTTCAGGCATGTGCCTCAGTTGAGAATCAGCAAAAATTGACTTGTGCAACATACGCAACTGAGTCACCTGACAATAGATAGAAAGGATAATAATGATTTGAGTTAAACGGACCCAGATGCTTTGCAGGATGAAATGAATAAACAGCGCCAGCGCCTTACATCTAATTTCAAAGTCTCCAAGGAAGGAGAAGCATCCAGGAAAGAAACCAGAGAAAAATAGTCATATGGCCGGTACTCGATTGTTCCTGTTCTCAAATTAACGTTCAGGTGCTTAAGGTAGAGGAATTTGGTAGGCAGCATTGGTGCATCGACCACCTGCAAACAAAAAATGACATGTATCAGATACACTATACCAGGGATGACTAATGTAACCTGCATATTGCAGAGAATATATACCTCCCACGGTGATTCTATGGCAAGAGTTTCAATATTTGGCAGCATGGGTGGCAGCTTGGCACAGGCATCACGGATAAGGTTGTCTTGTTGCAAGTATAATTCCTTCATTTGCAATGTTTCCACAAGTGAGAAGTCTAAGCTGCTTCCTCTAAGGTAAAGACTAGAGAGATTTGGTGCTTTGCTCTCTATCACTGTCAATCTCTCGCATTCTAAAACACTAAGCACAATGAGGCGCTGCAGGGCACAAGATAACTTCAGACACCTAATCTCAGCGCACCTAGTAAGATCTAATAGCTCCAAAGCAGGAGAGTTGGAAAGAAGGCACTCTAACTCATTCCACGTAATGCTCACACAGCACAGGCACAGCCTTGTCAGGCTTCTCAAGGGGCCAAGTTCAACTGTGGGATGGAGGTCACAAAAACGAAGTGAAAGGTGCCTAAGTGAGTTTCCAACCCTGTCAGATAAAAGAGCGCACGGGAAGTTGTATTTTCTCATTGTTTCAGTTTCAGACAACACGAAGGTGAGTTCTTCAAGCCCAGGCTTAAGAGCAATCTGAAGCCAACGGTCAAAATAACTGAAGTCATCGAGCCCATTCATTTCATTGTACTCAAGCTTGAATGTTTTCAAGCTGCCTTTGTGTTTCCTGAGAATGCAGTCAACCTTGTGGTGGAACTTCTCGCCACTCGCACTCTTCAAGCCAATTGTATACTTATTAAATACGAGATTGGAATGACATCTCCAGGAATGTAAAAAGGCTTGAGATAGGCAAGCAGCACGAGCAGCTTCACGCATTGGCATTAAGGAGTGTATACGAAGCAATATGTCCTGCACACACACAAGAATTGGATAAAAGATCAAAATTGGAAGTGTAAGGTCAATGGTACAATTGGAGAAAGAAAAACAGTAGAACCACACGAATAACATTGTACCCAGGTAGCCCTTCACAGGGTGCACTGATTTACATAGGTAGATAGTGCAAAGGAACGCAACTGTGCTAGGTTAAACTCAGCAATGCATAGAGAATTTTTTTTCTAACATTATTACTGGCTTTTTGGAGGTGGAGGACGAGGGGGAGACAGTTGCTAACAGCTCACACCAATTAACTACTTCATGAAATATACTTCTGCTTGCATCAGTTGCCAGCCAACAATGATGTTTCTGTGCAATTTGGAGTATGTTATTGTGCAATAATATGTTTATAAATGGGTTAAAAACAGTGACGAAACAGAAATGAATATGTAATTTCAGCATAGGGTACAAATAGCATATCAAAACTGAAAAGTTAAACAGATGGAAGTCTATGAAATGACACTGACATTGCATGGAAAACATGAACCTGGGCAACTAAGATGAAGAGATAATTGTTCAAGAAGACCATGAAGATAAAGAAAAAAAGGCAGAAAATGCAGAGTTCAATTCATAAATAGCTTTAGGTAGCACAAATTGCACAAAAGCTAAAAATCAACCCTACAGCATCTATAGTGCAATTGTGAAAGTTTTGATATTTTTTGTAGATTTGGGTACCACAATAGCAGAATCAAATATTTTGGAAAAGGTTCTGCAGCAGGTGGAAAGATTAATCATTTTTCAAATTTCTGTGATGAATATCCCAATCAATTATCGCGTGAACTTTGTTACAGCGCAACACTAGCTTCATAGTGCTAATCAAAGCTTTCTGTTCACTTTTACAAGACATACTACCAAAGCACCTAAATTGCGCACAAAATTCTGGAAAGCTGTGTTGGGACACGTTACCATGCTTTGCAGAGAGACCAGCTACAGCTATAACAAATTGTCGAGTTTCTCATTGGTTGAGTAAAAAAAATCATCTTTTTTGTGTTATACGTAGTAGGATGTGACCAAAAATAACTTCTCTCTGTTACAACATTAATATGTGACCAAAAGGATCTTTTCTCTGTTTTCAAATCGTAGTAATATGCAGCTAGTCTAGCATAGTCCCGAGAATTAATCCTTTTAGAGCAGTCCCAGTGACATTATGCTTGAAAAAAGAAAATTTTAACGCATCCGTTACCTCAGGGAGCTCTGGGATTGTTCTCTTAATTTTGCCAGATTGAGAATCGTCATCTTGTTGACAGGGCGATCCCTTCCTTTTACCCGTCGCCAATGAGGCCATAAGCCGACCTGAGACGGGGGAAACAAAAGGAGGATGGCCATGAATTTGATGCCGACGCCGCTGCCGGTCGCGCTGCGGAGGCATGAGCCTGTTGAGCGCAAACAGCCCCATGGATGAGGGATCTGGCCGAGAAACCTCCTTCAGATCTCGACTTTTCTCCAGCTCTCCTCTCCTCTCATTATAAATCTTTGTTTTTGGTTCCGTTTCTAAATCAAATTCGAGCAGGCGCCGGAGCGGTCGGGCGGGGCTATCTACTTCCACCGAAACAGAATAGGCAAAACCCTAGGTGCGGCTATCTTTCCTTTTCCTTTTTTTTAGGTGCGGCTATCTTTCCTATTCTTTTCTCTGTATACTAGTAAATGTGCATTGTGCAATGCACGTCTCGACTAATGCACATAAATTAGTTTGTTTTTGTTTGCGAAAAAAATTCCGATCCATTCATCTTCATTTATCCTACTACGACGAACACAGGAAATAATAAAAATCACATCCAGATCCGTAGACCACCTAGGGACGACTACAAGCACTGAAGCGAGTCGAAGATGCGCCGCCATAATCGCCCCTCCCTCATTGGTGCTGGGCAAAATTTGTTATAGTGGACACTCAGGAAGTCGCCATGCTAAGCCATCATAGGGCCAGCGCACCAGAACAGTTACCGCAGTTGTTAAAGAGTAGCGTAGATTGAAAAGATCTAACCCGAAGACACATGAATGTAGGCGAACTACGACCAAATCCGAGCAAATCCACCAAGGACAGATCCGCCGAAGACACATCTCCACACGCCTACCAACGATGCTACACGCGCCACCGGGACGGAGCCTAGGCAGGGAGAACTTTATTCCATCTTCAGGGAGTTGCCGCCGTCTCGACTTCCTGAGCAGGACACAAACTCTAACAAAACTCAAAGAAACACCTAAAAATGGAGCCCTCCCACTGGCAAGGACCGGGATCTGCCGCACCGCCATGGCCCTAAAGCCATGAGAGATGAGGTGGACCGGCTGCAGCGTCGGCAGGAGATAAAGGAACCCTAGGTTTTGGGAGGAGCCAGTTGCGTGAGGCTTGGTAATAGCTGCACAAATTAGTTTGTTTCTAACAAGAGGTAATATCTAAAGATCATTCTAAGTTAAATAATCATTGATTTGCAAAACATTTTCATCTAAAAGGGGCAAATTTCAAGTGAGTTCTAAGCACTATTTTGTACTTTACAAAAAATCATTATTCTATTGTTTTTCCCGTCTAATAGTTGACATATCTGCATTTTCATACTTGACCATTACACAAAAATGGTATGTAAAGAATTAAAGTTTTAAAAAGATTACAAATGAACCTCGGGTTGAAATGAATTAAACAAAGCTCTAGTTCAACTTCATATGGTCTAGAAGTAAGATAATCATATTCTAGTACACTACCCTTTTCACGAAGTCCAATTACGTCAATTGAAAATCAAGTTTGGGAGATTCATAAACCACACAGTTTTGTTTTCCAGGAAATAAACCACGCAGAGGATGGCTCCTTCCCCCTCCCTCTCTGCCTCACCCTCCCCCTCCTCCCCCCCTTGCCCCGGCCACCCCGCTCCCCGCATTGGCTCGCCGGTTGCTGCCCGGTCCTCCCCCTCTCGCCTAGCAGGTGGGCGTTCTCTCCCCTCCCCTGGC
>NC_057810.1:47551225-47560214 GCF_018294505.1 Triticum aestivum
AGGTGGGCACGGCTCGGACGGGCTATTTATGGATCCCCTGCGGCTCTCTCTCCCCCTTGCTAGGGTTTCCGGCTTCCGCTTCCGATCTGCGCCGCCACCGTCTCCCCATTTCGTCGCCTCATTAGATCCTCCCCTCCTCCACCCCTCCTTCTTCCTTTTGCGGCGGTGATCTCCATGGACAAGTCGCGCGGCTCTTCTTGCGAGGCGCCCTCGGGCAACAAGCGCCGCCGTGAGGACTCCCCTTCTTCCGCGGTGGATCTAGAGCTCGAGGCTTCGCTCCGCTCCAAGTTGGAGGCGGAGCAGGCGGCTCGTGACCGCGTGGCCCGGGCTCTAGGACAGCGCTCGGAGAGGGTGGGTGCGCTTGGATCCGGTCCGCAGGGTTCTGGATCTGGTCACTCTCCATCTCCGGCGCTGGATCCGTGGGAAGCGGCGGTGGCTTCTGGCGGCGGTGTGTCCTCTTCGTCTGCCTCCCTTCCTGCTCAGGGTGGGGGCCGCGGTCCTGACGCTCTGTCGCGCCCTCCCCCTCCGCCCCGTTCCGCTGGGGTGGGTGCGGGCTTTCGGCCGCCGCCTCGGTCCTTCGCGGGGCCGGCGCGTCGGCCGCCCGGTCCGGCTTCTGGGGCGCCTCCTCCTCCGGGGATGGGTGACGGGATCCTCCCCCCCCCCCCGCCACCTACGCACTCCCGCACACCCTCGGCCTCCCAGTCCAACCCCTCGGCGCTCACGTGTTTCGCCTGCCATAGGCCCGGACATTTCCAATCTCGCTGCACCAACCCTCCATTCTGCTTGATCTGTCGTTCTGATGGTCACCTCACGGTCAACTGCATGGCTAGGCAGAAACCTCCCGCGGTCATCTAGTTTGCTTTGGGTCTCCCTGGCTGCTCCTTTTTCGCGTTTGATGGCGACCTTCCTGTTCGGGAGGTGGCACCTGCTCTGTCTAATGCTGCGATTGTTACGGTCAAGGATCAAAAGATCTCGCCTCATACTCTTCTGGAAGGGCTTCGCATTTGGGATGAGGCTGGATGGGACTGGCAAGTGGTGTAGCTATCTGATTTTGAGTTTTCGGTGGTGTTTCCTTCCAAAGAATGTTTGCGGATGATTGCCTCATGCACTAGCTTTACCCTTCCCCTCAATCAACTGGTGGTTTCTGTTAAAGCGGCTTCTTGCAGTGGTACGGCGGTCGGGCCACTCTCTCAAATCTGGGTTCTGATTGATGATTTGCCTGCTGCTCTTCGTTCATCTGCTTTTCTCCTGCCTTTTGGGGTGCTGATTGGGAAGCCCATCGAAGTGGATGAAGATTCTCTGAACAAGGTGGGGCCTGCTAGGATGAAGGTTTGGGTTCTGGATCCTGAAAAGGTGCATGGCTCGATTGATATCTTCCCGTCTCCCAATGGAATCAAGCTTCGGGTGCGGGTGGAGGGGGCGGCTGCCTCTCAGTCTTCACCTCCCCCCCCCCTCCACCTTCTCTCCCTTCGGATAAGCATGATAAAGAGGGGGATGGATCACAGGGTGGCCCCAATCAGAGCAATGGGTCTAACCTTCGCTTCACCCAGTCTGAATGGGATGGTCTGGCAGACTCTGAACGTGAATTGTTTCAATCTCAAGCTCCCTCTGGTGTTGCTCCTCATGATGATTTGGTGGTCCCGTCTGATGCTCCCAATGTTCCTGCTCTTGGTGCTGATACATTGAAGTTTCCGCCCTGCTCTGCAACCCCCGTCTCTGGTGCCTGCTCCAACCTTCCTGCTCGCCCGCTCTCCCCCACTCGATCTGGGATTGAAGATCTCCCGGCCTCACCAGTTCGCGATGTGGTAGAAGCCCAGTCCCTTCGGAAGAAGAAATCCTCAGTGCGCAAATTCTCGGCTAAGAGCCGGAACTCTTCGGGTTCGAAACAATCTATGGCAGGGATCTGTCGGCGTCTTGATCATGATTTGGGCTCTATGTCACGCTCGGACCACCAAGTGGGATCTCCTGCGACGCGGTCGCCTGCGATCCGTTCCCCTATGTCCACGGCGCGCAAAGGCAGGCGGGTGGCCAATTCTGGTGTCCCTATTCTGGAGCGGGCTGAAAAACGTGTTGCGGCGAAGGATCTTCCCCCCACAGGTACACCCACCGTCCCCCCTGCTGTTGTTTCTCTGGTTCGATTGGTTCTTCCTTCTCTTCCGGATGATCATCTTTTAAATATTATGTCGGAGGTGGGGGTGGTGGTTGATTCTTCTGTTGGCTCTCCTAGTTCTCTTCTTTCTGTTATTCGGGCTAACGAGATGGCTCAGGCTGCCATTGCCAAAGCCAAAGAGGCAGTTGCCTCTCGGCCAGGGGCGTCTAGTAGTGGTTCGGCTATGGACGCGGGCGCTGGTAGTGGCCAGCCCCAATCCAACTTGTCTAAAAGGGGCATCAATAAACGTGCTAAACCCTGCGTGGCTCCTTGCAGGTCGAGCCTTCATATCAAAAACCTGTCATATAAATGAGGGCGCTATTCTGGAACATTAGGGGGTTCGGTGCTAGGGGGCGCCGTGACCAACTTAAAGATCTGGTTCGATCTAACTCGATTGATTTTATGGGGCTGGTAGAAACTTTCAAGGAATCCTTCTCCCCTAGTGAACTGTCGGCTATTGTGGGTATGGACAAATTCTACTGGAACTTTTTACCTGCTGTGGGGCACTCGGGCGGGTTTTTGATAGGGGCCAACAAAGATATTTTTGATTTTGTTGCTTTTGATCATGGGATATTTTGGGCCAGCGTTGTTCTCTCCCTTAAAGCTCAGAACACTCTTTGTGAGTTTATCGTCGTCTATGGCCCTGCGGATCACTCCCTGTCTCCTTTATTCCTTAACGAGCTGTCGCTGAAGATCGATGCCTGTACCTTACCGATGGTTATCGGGGGAGACTTTAATCTGCTACGGGGCCCTAATGATAAAAGTAATGATATCTTCTCCTGGCCGCTGGCTAATGCCTTTAACGATTTCATTAGTGCCAATGCTATTCGTGAGCTACCTCGGGGGGGAGCTCGTTTTACCTGGTCTAACCATCAGAGAACTACTATTAGATCGGTGCTTGACAGAGTTTTCATATGTCCCAGGTGGGATTCCTTATTTCCTAGGGCCTCTCTTTTTGCGAAATGCATTATCGGGTCCGATCATACCCCCCTAATTCTTGATGATGGCTCCGGTAGCCTCAGACCTCCGGCTAGATTCCAATTTGATGCTTCCTGGTTGGCGGTAGATGGCTTTGTTGATTTGGTTGCGTCGAAGATCTCCCTTTCTCTAGCTTCTAATGCTCGCTCTTTTGGGCCTCTAGATGATTGGCATGCGTGTTCCTATAACTTGCGTAAATTCCTCAGAGGTTGGGCTCGGAACCGTGCGGCGGAGGATAGTCGTACCAAATCCTTCCTTGAGGACCAGATCCTGTCGCTGGATCGTGCGGCTGATTCGATTGGGCTTTCCGAAGATGGTTGGGCGGTTCGGTATAATCTTGAGGCAGCCTTATTGCAGCTTCACCATCAGGCTGAGATTTACTGGCGCCAACGGGGGACTCTTAACTGGACTCTAAAAGGTGACTCCCCTACGGCGTATTTCTTTGCGATCGCGAACGGCAGGCGTAGACGGTGCGACATTAATAGCCTGCGAATTAACGGTGTTGTATCATCGGAGCATTCTGTTATTATGGCCCATGTGGTGAACTTCTTCTCATCTCTATTGGGGGCTAAACCTCCATCAGGCCTCTCTATAGCTCCCTTCCTCTGGGACTTTGGCCTTAAAATCTCTCCCGAGGAGAATGCCTCCTTGATGATCCCCCTCTATGATCAGGAAATCTGGGAGGTTGTTAACTCTGCTAATCCCAATGCGGCTTCTTGGCCAGACGGCTTTTCTATTCCTTTCTTTCGAAAATTCTGGCCACAGTTGAAACAGTTGGTCTGTAACGTTATCCAGGGCTTTTGCCTTGGCACTGTTGATATTTCTCGCTTGAATTATGCTGTGATTATCCTAATCCCCAAGGTTAAGGGTGCTGATGTTATTTCCCAATTCTGACCTATTGCTTTGATTAACAATTTTGCCAAATTCCCGGCTAAAGGCTTTGCGAATCGTTTGTCGCCGGTGGCCCATAGAGTTATTAGTCCCTTTCAATCTGCTTTTATCAAAGGGCGTTTCATCCTGGACGGTATCCTATCCCTTCATGAGATTGTTCACGACCTCCACGTTCGGAGAGCTAAAGCGGTTATCCTTAAGTTAGATTTCGAGAAAGCCTACGACTCCGTGAGCTGGACCTTCCTCAAGCAGGTCCTTCTTGCTAAAGGCTTCGACGGTGCCTATGTTCATCGTATCATGCAGATGGTCTCGGGTGGCCATACTGCCGTCTCGGTTAATGGTGCCGTTAGTAATTTCTTTGCTAATGGTAGGGGTTTGCGCCAAGGGGACCCTGCCTCCCCCGTTCTCTTCAATTTTGTGGCCGATGCCTTCTCGTGCATGCTTTCCAGGGCGGCCCGTTGTGGGCACATTACCCCTGTAATCTCCCATCTACTTCCGGAAGGTGTTTCCCACTTGCAGTACGCGGATGATACAATTATCTTGGTGGAGTTGGATGACTCCTGCATTGCTAATCTTAAATTCATCATGTTATGTTTCGAAGCTGTTTCGGGTCTCAAGATTAACTTCGCCAAAAGTGAGGTCTTGGTCACAGGTGTGGCTGAGACGGAAGCCCTGCGGGTTGCCAGGCTCCTGAACTGTTCTTTGGGCTCTTTCCCCTTTAAATACCTAGGCCTTCCTATCTCTCCGAGTGTGCTCCATGCTAAAGACTTCGCTCCTGCGGTTGCTAAAGTGGGGAACAGGGTGCTTCCTTGGAGAGGCAGATATAACACTAACGCTGGCAAAGTCGCTCTAATTAACTCATGCTTATCCTCTCTGCCTATGTTTCTTATGGGCTTCTATCTTCTCACGGATGGCGTGCACGCTGGCTTTGACAAACATAGGGGAGCCTTTTATTGGAATTCCGCAGATAATAAACGGAAATATAGATTAGTCAAGTGGCAGCTTATGTGTAGGCCTAAAAACCGTGGTGGGTTAGGTATTATCAATACCCGAGTGATGAACTTATGTTTGCTTATCAAGTGGTGGTGGAAAATTTTAACTGTTGGGCCCGACTCGCTCTGGCTTTCGATCCTTAAGGCGAAATACTTTCCTCTCTCTAACCCGCTGTTTGCTACCGCGAGATGCGGCTCTCAATTTTGGAAATCTCTCGTCAAAGTTCGACCTATTTTCCTAGAGCATGTTAAATTTAATGTTGGCAATGGGACGTCCGTCCGCTTCTGGCTGGACTGGTGGACGGGAGATGCCCCCCTTGCTGAGCGCTTTCCGATTATGTTTTCCTACTGTCCTAACCCGGCTATCTCCATCGCGGAGGTTGCGGCTAATCACTGGGATTTGGCCTTTCGTCGGGCCCTGTCTCCTGAAGAGTTGGAAGACTGGCAAAGTCTCTCTGCCCTCTTCCCCTTGCTCTCGGAGTCGGCTGACGAGGTTGTCTGGCCCCACTCGGCCTCTGGTAGATTTTCGGTCAAGTCGCTTTATTCTAGACTTATTGATGGTATTTCTTCATCCAGATTTTCTTGTGTTTGGAAGTCCAAAGTCCCACCTAAGATTAAAATTTTCCTTTGGCAAGCTTTCCGTGGTCGCCTGCCGACTGCTGACCAGATTAAAAAACGCAATGGGCCTGGCTCTGAATTCTGTCATTTATGTGGGGCTTTGGAAAACTCGAATCACATTTTTTTCAATTGTGTGCTGGCCAAGTTGGTTTGGTGCTGTGTCAGAACGTGGCTCCAGGTTCCTTGGAACCCCTCCTCCTTCTCCGATATCCGTATTCTAGCCAATGCTTTGGTTGGGGTCACCAAGAGGGTGTTTTGGGTTGGCCTGGGCGCCTTATGTTGGGCCTTATGGACCACTAGGAACAAGTTTACTATTGAACATATCTTCCCATCTAAGCCTGCTGACGTTCTTTTCAAATCATGTATATTGTTGCAGCAGTGGAGATCATTGACTAAGGAGGCTGAGCGGGATGCCCTGGACCTTCTCATCAACAAAATTCGGGCTTCGGCATCTCACATCTCCAGTCGGGGCCATGCTGTCTAACCCTGGTGGTGCTGTTTGCGGCGTTTAAGACTCTTCTTCCCGGCCTGCGTGCCGTGTATGGCAGTTGCCTGTACCCTTCTTCCTTGGCGACTCTTTTTATATTCCCTCCTTGCGCTATGTGTTTCTCTCAGTACTGTTATCCTGTTTGGTCTTGTGTGACACTGCCGTGTGGCTTTATTTATAAAGTCGGGCTATGGCCTTTCCTCTAAAAAATAAACCACGCAATTTGACGTGGAGTGTGCAAGGCGGACTGCCCGTATGAGAATATATACATGCATGTCTAAGTTACATCTCTTCTCCCTAGAAGAGCGAGGCTATCATCAAAACATGTGAAGGCAGCCAAAATGAATCAGTTTGGAATGTGCACAATTACCCTGTTCACTCTACGACTTGGGACTCTTGCCAAGTAAACCAATCTTCAAGCTTTTGTATGAAACTTATGTTGTATACATCTTGTGGAGTAAGTAAAACAGTTGATGATTTCCGACCAGTTCATCTCCATCGCCTAGATCGCTCGCTGCCAGAATGCTGGCAGCCACCTCATGGCCAAGTTTGGTCGCACAGAAGGTTGTACTGCAGTTTGGATAGGCTCGTGTCGAGATGAACTTTCTGAATCTATTCATAGGAATTGTAATGCTGCAACCTCTCAAATAATGGGTTCTTCTCGATCCTCCTTTCTGGAGGGTCGAGTCCCATGGCTCTTGCATCTTCGCAGGTTTTGGATCGTGGCTCGTTGCCGGATCCGGAGCAGACGGAGGTTTGTTGGCATAGGATGGGGACCGGAGGGATCGTGGCTCGTTGCCGGATCCGGAGCAGACGGAGGTTTGTTGGCATAGGATGGGGACCGGAGGAAACTTTGGTCGGCTAGGCCGGCCCGGCATCGGCGACGTCACTCGATGCCATTACCCTCCGTGGAGGCGAAGCCGAGGTCTCTCCTATCCACCTCCGAACCCCTCCCGGACGAAAGTCCAAAATTCAGTCTGGATTTGGTGGCGGCGACGTCCTGCGCGTTGTATCCTTCATGGAGGCGCCGTCTTTGGAGGACCTGCTGTTCGGGGGAGAGATGTTGTGGATGATGGGCTACGAGTACCTCCAGCAGTGGCGATTGTGTGGAGGTTGCCAGGTGGTGCGGCGTTGTATCTACCGAATAGATGACGACGAGTTTGGCCGGCATGGTGCAGCTGCATATCGACGACGGATGCGGTTGGATGGGCGAGCGTAGGGCGGTGGAGCTGTCTGGTGCCATTGTGGCGTCGACGGCAACAAGACCGGACGAGGTAGATGCAGCAGTACAACACTGAAGATGGATTGGTGGCAGGTGGTTGCGGCGGCCTCATACCCGGCAGGCGTCCTGGTTGAGGAGTGCGCCGGACTGGTGAGTGCCCCATACCCGGCAGGCGTCCTGGTTGAGATCTCAGGTCTTAGATGTTAGGTTTGCATGCGAGGTCTGTTTGATATTAGGCCCAGACTATCAGCGCCCCTTCATCAACTGGTTAGGAGTAACGACGGATGTTGCCTAGACGGTGACTTTAGTCTTGTTGTTGTATGACTTTGTGTGGTCTTGTGTAAACAATTAATAAAGTGGCTGCATGCATCGTCCAAATGCAGAGACCAGGGGTCCTTCTCCTTTTCTAATTTTTTTTTTACAATCAGGGTACCTTGTAAAGCTGGTACTTAAAGTACAATCCATGCATAATTATCAAAAAAATCCAATAAGGAACAACTCAATGTGAGTAAAACAATATTGGTATCCATTCATCAGCCCATGTGCAGCAGAAGAAACATGAGGGCGGGGGATGTAGTCCAGTAACAGTATGATCAATAGGCAACAAACAAGCAACAACAGTAAGGAGGACATAATTGTGATTATTAAAATGACTTTTTCTGCAAACTTTATTGTCAAATCGCATTCGGTTGGACCATAATTAGCTACAGAACCAAATAAAAAAAAGGAAATCAACACAGATTTTCTTTTCGGAAAAACTTCCAATCTATTCATCTTCAATCATGGCAGTACAACGAACACCAGAAATAAAAATTACATCCAGATCCATAGACCACCTAGCGACGACTACAAGCACCGAAGCGAGCCGAAGGCGCGCCGCCGTTATCGCCCCTCCATCGCCGAAGACGGGCACAACTTGTTGTAATAGACAGTTGGGAAGTCGTCGTGCTAAGACCCCATAGGACCAGCGCCCCAGAACAGCAACCGCCGCCGATGAAAAATAACGTAGATCAGAAGGATCCAAAACGAAGACACACGAACATAGACAAACAACGACGAGATCCGAGCAAATCCACCAAAGATAGATCTGCCGGAGACACACCTCCACACGCACACCAACGATGTTAGACGCACCGCCTGGACGGGGGATGGCGGGGAGACCTTTATTCCATCTTCAGAGAGCCGCCGCCGTCTCGCTTTCCTGAGTAGGACACAAACCCTAACAAGATTGAAAAAAACGACTAAACACGGAGCTCTCCCGCTGGCCCTTGCCAGGATCCACCGCGCCTCCATGGCCCTAGGGCCACTGGAGACAAGGCGGACCTGCGCCGGCGCCGGCGAGAGGCATGAACCCTAACTTTCTTTCTTAGAGGAGGAGGAGGCGGCGGAGCCCTGGCTTTATGCTTGTCGCCAAGCCAACCCGGACCGCTCGCCAAATCAACACAGATTTAACATTGATAGATATGTGGCAAAGACAAATGGAGTGTCTTATTACCAGTACCATATATGAAAAGACACTTCTGCTTCGGTAGACACCCTCTAAACACAAGGACAGCCGAGATTGCCCAATACCCCTTCATAACAGAGGGCAGGATGGGCATATTTTGCAAAAGCTTCTACGTTTCTTCCATATGATCATTATGCCCTTCTAC
>NC_057810.1:47560414-47570179 GCF_018294505.1 Triticum aestivum
CAAGGCCATGAAAAGAAGACATGTGCAGGTGCGTGTGGATAGTGCATCAGAATATACAAAAAGTTAACAAGAATAACGCATTGATCAAGAAGGACCAACGTCATGTAAATAGACCAAATATCCTACTCAAAGACCTCCCATTTGACTGAGCGAAACCTATTCATTGGCATCCATTAGTATTGATCAAGAAGTCCATTAGTAATAGAAAGTAGATATTATATGCACATCAAAATAATTCACATGCTCATGGCTTCAAATGGCAGACCAACAACTAACATAAGCTGTACACATAAGTTACTTTTTAAAGCACTGTTTTCTTTTCTCATACACAAATAGTTTTGTACTCCCTTCGTCCCAAAATAAGTGACTCAACTTTGTACTAATTTTAATACAAAGTTAGTACAAACTCGAGTTACTTATTGTGGGACGGAGGGAGTATACGACAGCCTTACCCCGTAATCATGCACATGCAACTTCTGAAGTAATATAAATATAGAGCATTGCATCTTAGTTGCTATATTGACACGACCCGGCAAAAACACAAAAAGAAAACACATATAGTAGAGCTATAAACAAAATATTACTGACACATATATAGAGATAAACTATAAACCCTGCCCTTAGGTGTAAGCTCTACCTGAGAAACACATTGTACCATCGTACTCTTGGCTCCGTTAATGATGTCATATGTAATCTCTACTTGAGAAACACGTTGTAACATAGTAAACATAATGAATCACATATTTAGACAAACATGATCTCGCAAAATCTTTAATCATCATATTAGCATAAAAGTGATCAAGCAAACAGACACCTCTTTGTTACAAAGAAGAATGCAGACAAACACATCAACCTTTGCCTGTCCCAAGAGCTTCCATATGTAGCTTGATGTCGGAGCAAACTGATCCCTGGCGCCTAGAAGACATGTCATTACGATTGCCTCACGCACGTAGCAAAAATCAAACATGGAGTTAGTTCGGTAATACATCAAGAATTTTGTAAGGCTTCCATACAGTAAAAAAACATTTACTGAGAAATAGATTACTACTATGCATAACTTGAGTCTCCAAATTAACAGAAAATGAACATTAGGATGCGAGAAACTAATCTTCAAAACAAATGATATGGAAAGTAGACGATCACCTCAATTATATTTTGTCCGAACTGGTCCCATAATATATCCAAGGAGGCATCACTACTACTCAAGAACAGTAACCACTACGCCATCGAACAACTAATGCTTTCTAAAAAAAAATTCTTATTGTTCTCTTCAGTCGCAGGAATCCTCCAGTTTTTGGAAGTTTCCCAAACCAGTTTTTTCCTGGTTAGCTGGTTACTTCCGGGGCAGTTTTAGTCGGGTTTTCTCTCTTCTTTAAATGTTGGGATTTTCTTTTTGGAATTTGTTTTTTTAATCGATTATTTTTCACATTTTTAGTTTTTAGAAAAATAGATGATATTTATTCAAAATCAATGAACTTTTTTTAATTCATGAAATTTTAAATATTTTGATGAAATTTATTCAAAACAAATAAACTTTTTTCGAATTTTACGAAATTTTTATAATGGTGAACTTTTTAAAAAATTCAATGATTTTTTAATTTGGTGAACTTTTATCATATTTGATGAACTTTTTTTCATACTTGTGAACTTTTTTATAATTTCATTCACATTTTTTCAGTCACATTTTTTTCGTTTTTTGTTGCTTTCCTTTTTTTCTCCCTTTTTGTAACACAATGGTTGACCGGTCAACCGCGACCAGTCAGCAACAGGCGAACGGTCAACACACCGAAACAATGTGACCAGCCGGGGAACGCGCCCCCATTTTTGGGTCGGGCCCAGAGTACGGGTGCATGAGCGCCGAAACCACTAGTTTGCACCAAAGACATGACTCACCATGCAGGACCCTATAGGTATCCTTTTTTTATGTCTCAAAAAAAGGTAGCTTTTTTTAGTCTAGACACAGGGCGTTTCCTATTTGGCGCTCGTTAGTATACCCTTTCCAAACAGGCGCACACACCAACTCCGCGCTGGCCCGGCACATCTCCACCATTTTCTGTTTTTCTGAAACGCAAAAATGCCCTCCCGCTGTGAATCGAACCAGTGACCCCTAGCATCGAGGTACGAGGCAGTAACAACCACACCGCCTTGCCCGATCTAATAATTAACCTCTTTTTCCATATATTTTCTATTTTTTCTTTTTCCTTTTTTCATTTTCTGTTTTTTCTTCTTCCTGGTTCGATGATTTATCTTTTCAAATTAATAAACTTTTTCTTCAAATTGATGATTTGTTATTTCAAAATTGATGGTTTTTATTCGATTCAACTATTTTTTCCCAATTTGTGAACTTTTTGGAAATCCATGAACTTTTTCCATCTTCTATGAAATTTTTTTCAAATTCAATGAACTTTTTTTATAATTGATGAACTTTTTTCAAACCGATGTACTTTTTTCCAAATTTGTGATTTTTTAAACTTAATTCGTATTTTCGAATTCACCAATTTTTTTTCTTATTTTCTAAGTCAAAGGTTGGCCAGTCAGCAGCAGGCGAAAGGTGAACACACAGAAACAGCATGACCAGCCAGTGCATGCGCCCCCATTTTTTTGGCCGGGCCCAGAGTGCGGCTTAGTGGGCGCCACAACCTCTAACTGGTGTCGAATGCGCTGACTCGCCTTGGAGGACCCTTAGGTTGCCTTCCCTCAAAAAAAAGAGGACCCAATAGGTTGCCTTTTTTAGTCTAGACAGAAGGTGTTTCCAATTCGGCGCCCGTCAGTATAAACTTTGCAAACGGACACACATACCAGCTCCCGCCCCGCCCATCTCATTGTTTTTGCTTTTTTTTAAACGCAAAAAATGCGCACCCGCAGTGAATCAAACCAGCGACACCCAGAACGTACGAGGCAGTAATCACCACGCCTCCTTGCGGAATCTGATAACTAACCTCTTTTCCATCTTATTTTTTCCTCTTTCCTTTTTCCTTTTTCGTTTTTACATTTTTTTCTTCTTCATGATTCGACGATTTATTATTCAAATTGATGATCTTTTTTAAAAAATGATGGTTTTTCATTCAATTCGATGAAATTTTTTCAAATTGATGATTTTTGTACAAATTTGCACTTTTTAAAAAAATCCATAAAGTTTTTTTCATTTTGGATGGACTTTTTCTTCAAACAGCTGTACTTTTTGCAAATTTGATGAAATTTTCTGAAATAGATGGATTTTTTTCAAAATTCAATGAATGTTTTTCAAATATATGTTTTTTATCAAATTTATGAACCCTTTTTATAAATCGTGGACATATTTGAATTCACGAAAGTTTTTGTTTTCTCGATTTTTTTTCCTTTTTTAAATGCATCAAGCGATTCATGGGGAAATAAAATGTGAATTCTACATGTGCCGGCCCTCTAGTGTTCGCACGTGGGCGCCAGGGAGCTTCCGCGCACAGAATGGGTCGGCCCAGTGGGGAACGGAGTTTTTCAGCGTATGTTTGTTTTTTTATACTTATGCTTAGAGTATTTTTTTTATTTTTTTACGCTTTCTTATGCTTACAAAACAAATCATAAAAGATGAAAAATGTCAATCAAACATTTGAAAAATGTCAAATATAAATAGAAAAAATGTTTATCATGTATATGGAAAATGTATACAAAAAGTATACAATGTGTATGTAAGAGTTCATAATATATTTTTACAAATATAATCAAAACATTTGAAAAATGTTAATCCAAAATTTACAATACATTATTAATAGGAGTATAATGTTTCTCCGCTATACGAAAATTGTTTCCAAAAAAGTTTCTCATCTATACAAAAAATGTTTATAAAAAAACAATGTGTATGAAAAAATGTCGATTATTTATTTAAAAATGTTTAAACTTGTATAAAAATGTTAATCATGTACTTCAATTTTTTTAACATATATAAGAAAAATGTGTGTGGTGTATACGAAAATTTTATAATCTTTATGAAAAATGAGACATAAAAAACTGAAAAAAAAACATCACATACGTGAAAAAATTAAATATGTATAAGAAAAAAATGCTTCTCTTGTATATGTATGGAAAAAAGTAAACATCAAAACATGTATCTGGGGAAAATGTTAATCATGTATTTGAAAATTTTACTTTTTCTGTCAAAATATGTTAATTGCAATTCAGAAAATGTTCACCTTTATTTGAAAACATGTTGGCCATGTATTAGAAAAAGTGTTCGAAATGTGTATTTAAACAAATGTACATCATGTATTAAAAAATGTTTAATGTGTACCAGCAAAACATTTCACGTCTACACTAAAATAGGTACATTATGTATGTTTGGTAGCTTAAATAAAGAGAAACGAACAAAAGTAATGAAAACAATAAAAACACAAAAAAAAACCAAAAAAGCAAAAACAGAAGAAAAAACAAAAGTAATGAGCAACGAGAAGGCCGACAACCTACTATAGCATTTCAAGGGCCTGATGGGAGCGGCTTACACATGCAGATGCAAACTTAATTGGGATTTTTTGAAACTGCCTACACATGATCCGCGACATCTTGGTGACGATTTTTGTATGGAGGAATTAAAGGAGGTCATACATGCGTTGCATTCTACGCGAGCTCTGTGACCGGATGGTTTTCCTGACATTTTCTTCAAGAAGTGATGGGACATAATTAAGATGGATCTCATGCAGGCTTTGAGTTTGATCCACTCTCTCCGAGATGACTAATGGGATCTTTAAAACTCTGCGAGTATTGTGCTCATCCCCAAGAAGGATGCTCCTAGCTTCCCCCGAACTATAGACCGATCAATTTAATGCACAGTATTGCAAAAATCCTCTGCAAGTTGCTTGCCAACAGACATGCACCTAAGCTTAGCATGCTGGTTTCTCATTGTCAAAGCGCCTTCGTCAAGAAGAGATGCATCCAAGATAACTTCATGTATGTCCAAATGTCATTTGAGCTGCTCACATCAAGAAGAAGGCAACAATTTTCGTGAAGCTTGACATTGCAAAAGCTTTTGACTCGGTTGAGTGGGGATATTTGCTCAAGACCTTGGCTGCTTTTGGGTTCAGAAATCGATGGAGGAACATCATATCAATCATCATGAGATCCTCCTCCTCCCAGATCATGCTTAATGGCGCTCCAGGCACGCCTTTCAAGCACATGTGTGGCCTCAGACAAGGGGATCCCCTCTCCCTGATGTTGTTCATTTTGGCTATGGAACCACTATAAGACTTCTTGATCTCGCGACTGAAAATGGGGTTCTGTCCAAATTGGTCCCGTAGGCTTCTAGGCTCAGGACTAGCTCGTATGCTGATGATGCCACTCTCTTCCTGAACCCCATCAAAGGTGAGGTCGCGGCTGCCAGGACCATTTTGGACACCTTTGGCGAGGCCTCCGGGATGAAGATCAATGCGTAAAAATGCATTGCTTTCCCTATCAGATGCGAGGATATCGATTTCCATACCATCACCCGAGACTTTGGTGGAACCGCGGGTAACCTCCCTTGCAGATATCTAGGTTTGCCGTTCGGAAGCTTAAAACGGGTTGAGGTGTTGCCTCTTATTGACGGCACTTGTGGTTGAGGTGCCAGCCTATGGCGCCGCTTGAGAGATAGTTGTGCGCATGTTTTCATTTAAAAACACATGAGGTCCTTGCCCCCATCTAAAAAAAATCTCAGAAAAAATCCTCACCTCCATCATAAAAAGAAGTTAAAAAAATTACGGCCACGTCCTACCAGCGAGCGTCACTTTACATAGCCCTCCATTTAAAAAAATACGCGAGTCCTCATCTTCATCCGAAAAAGTATTTTATAAAATTCCTCATCTCCATCAATTTTTTTTAAAAAAAATTCTCACTACGGCCAACCAGCTTGCTCCACATGGCATAGCTGGTTGGCCACCCTTATGGCGATGCTTAATGGGTTTACTTTAATGGCAAGAAGGCTAGAAGGTTGGAAAGGAAAACTTCTAGCAAGACCTGGGCGTTTTGCTCTTGTGAACTATGTCCTGATTTCTATGGCAACCTTCTCTTCCTCATCTGCTTTTTCCGCCAACACATGGGTGATCAAGAGATTGGGTAAGATCCAAAGGAACTTCATGTGGTGTGATGAAGAGGAATGTAGCGGTGTGAAATGTCTGGTTAATTGGAAAAATTGTTGCTCGCCCAAAAATCATGGTGGTCTCGGGATTGAGGACATTGAGCTTTTCAGTCGAGCTCTACGGTTGCGTTGGGCCTAGTTTGAGTGGAGCAACTGACCGACAACTTTTCTCAGCTTGCACGGAAATCACTCTGGGGGACGTGCAGCGGGCTAGTTTTTGAAAAGATCGCTGGTTATAGGGCATGGTACATGCAAATATGGCCCCTGGTCTTTTTGCTCTTGCTCGAAGGAAAAACCTCTCTGTCAAGGACTTCCTGAACGGGAATCGCTGGATGCGGGGTCTCCAAAGGATGAACAATGAGCTCCTGATCGACCAATTCATTCAGGCTACAAGTGGGAGTGGATAGGAGTTAATTAGCCCACCCCATTTAAACTGTTTAATGGACACCCGTGGGACATCACAAAATGTAAACGGGCTATGCCATTTAACCCCTCGGGAGCCCACTAAACCCATTTTGCCGACCCCCAGCAAATTGTTTCCATGAGCGCGCATACTGCTTATATCTTTTTTTTTCGGGCAAATCAGAGAGCTTTATTCAACAAAAGTGTTCCCCTGGCAATCAGCCACGAGGCTGGTTACCAAAAAACTAGGGGTCTCCTCGAGCCAACATTCGGTCACATTCAATGTGCATGCACGTTTTGCACATAGATGTGCCGGTAAGTTTGCTGACCTTAATACATGTTGAATCTCAAAAACAGAAAAATCACAACTAAGCTCTCCTATTTCATCTAGGATAGGAGCCACAATCGAACGTGAGTTGTGGCGTGTATGCCAGAGTTGCACTAACTCCTGACAGTCAGTCTCCATTATCACATGCGATAGGCCTTGAAGTTTTGCAAAAAGCGTTCCTTCTCGCATTGATAGGGCTTCCATTATAAGAGGATCGGATATGTCACCGAAAGGCTTGCACCAAGCTCCCAAGAGCGCGGATACGGACCGGGCTATGCCACCCGCCCCTCCTCGACCTTCCGCCACATTGAGTGCTCCATCACATGAAATCTTGATCATACCTGGTTCCGGCGGCGTCCATCCATGACCTGGTAGCACAGCTGCTTCGTTGCGGGGTAGCTCCAGCAGCGCTAGGGCCTCTCGTGTAGATCTCATCGCAGCTGTTTGGTCTCTGCCTTCTTCACCATGTTTGATCCGGTTGCGAGAATGCCAGATCGTCCACATGATGGTGATGATTTTTGGGCGATCTGAAGGAAATATGCCCTAGAGGCAATAATAAAGTTATTATTTATTTCCTTATTTCATGATAAATGTTTATTATTCATGCTAGAATTGTATTAACCGGAAACATAATACATGTGTGAATACATAGACAAACATAGTGTCACTAGTATGCCTCTACTTGACTAGCTCGTGAATCAAAGATGGTTAAGTTTCCTAGCCATAGACATGAGTTGTCATTTGATTAACGGGATCACATCATTAGGAGAATGATGTGATTGACATGACCCATTCCGTTAGCCTAGCACTTGATCGTTTAGTATGTTGCTATTGCTTTCTTCATGACTTATACATGTTCCTATAACTATGAGATTATGCAACTCCCGTTTACCGGAGGAACACTTTGTGTGCTACCAAACGTCACAACGTAACTGGATGATTATAAAGGAGCTCTACAGGTGTCTCCGAAGGTACATGTTGGGTTGGCGTATTTCGAGATTAGGTTTTGTCACTCCGATTGTCGGGGAGGTATCTCTGGGCCCTCTCGGTAATGCACATCACTATAAGCCTTGCAAGCAATGTAGCTAATGACTTAGTTACGGAATGATGCATTACGTAACGAGTAAAGAGACTTGCCGGTAACGAGATTGTACTAGGTATTGGATACCGACGATCAAATCTCGGGCAAGTAACATACCGATGACAAAGGGAACAACGTATGTTGTTATGCGGTTTGACCGATAAAGATCTTCGTAGAATATGTAGGAGCCAATATGGGCATCCAGGTTCCGCTATTGGTTATTGACCGAGAATAGTTCTAGGTCATGTCTACATAGTTCTCGAACCCATAGGGTCCGCACGCTTAACGTTACGATGACAGTTTTATTATGAGTTTATAAGTTTTGATGTACCGAAGTTTGTTCGAAGTCCCGGATGTGATCACGGACATGACGAGGAGTCTCGAAATGGTCGAGACATAAAGATTGATATATTGGAAGCCTATGTTTGGACATCGGTAGTGTTCCGGGTGAAATCGGCATTTCACCGGAGTACCGAGAGGTTACCGAAACCCCCCGGTGACCTAATGGGCCTTATTGGGCCTAGTGGAGGAAGAGGAGAGGAGGCCTAGGGGCAGCCGCGCGCCCCCCTCCCCCCCAAGTCCGAATAGGACAAGGAGGGGGGCGGCGCCCCCCTTTCCTTTCCCCCCTCTCCTCCTTCCCCCCAAGTCCTAGTCCAACTAGGGAAAGGGGGGGAGTCCTACTCCCGGTGGGAGTAGGACTCCTCCGGCGCGCCTTCTCCTAGGGCCGGCCGCACCCCCCCTTTCTCCTTTATATACGAGGGCAGGGGGCACCCCATAACACACAAGTTGATCTACGTGATCGTTCCTTAGCCGTGTGCGGTGCCCCCCTCCACCATATTCCACCTCGGTCATATCGTCGCGGAGTTTAGGCGAAGCCCTGCGCCGGTAGAACATCATCATCGTCACCACGCCGTCATGCTGACGGAACTCATCCCCGACACTTTGCTGGATCGGAGTCCGGGGATCGTCATCGAGCTGAACGTGTGCTGAACTCGGAGGTGCCGTACGTTCAGTACTTGGATCGGTCGGATCGTGAAGACGTACGACTACATCAACCGCGTTGTCATAACGCTTCTGCTTACGATCTACGAGGGTACGTGGACAATACTCTCCCCTCTCGTTGCTATGCATCACCATGATCTTGCGTGTGCGTAGAAATTTTTTTGAAATTACTACGTTCCCTAACAGTGGCATCTGAGCCTGGTTTTATGCGTAGATGTCATATGCACGAGTAGAACACAAGTGAGTTGTGACGCCCGGGTAATTAAGCTACAGTGCTCCTCTGCTAATGATGCCATGTCACCTCAATTATAGTTGCTAATCTCGAGTTAGTTCAAAACCGATTCAAATTCAAATTCAAAATCAGGCAAACGATAAAAGTTTTCAAACTTTAAAACAAAATTGTTCGGACCGTGTCAAATATTGCATAGATAATTATGGTGAAGAAACAAAACTTCTATAAACTATTCCAATGCACTAAAATAATTAAAACATCAGCTAAACCTATTATAAATGCCCTTTTGAAATTTATAAAAATGCGAACTAAATATTTAAAAAAAAATTCCAAAATATATTATGGAAGTGGGCTAATTTACAACCTCCATTTAGGTACTGGTCTTATAAATTTACAAAACTGAAAACTATTAAAAACTATAATAGAAAACAGAAAAGTAAAATAAAATAAAAACAGAAAAGAATATACAAAACAAAGGACCCCCCCACTAGGCCTCGGCCCAGTTGGCCATCGGGCCAACCAGGCCGGCCCAGCTGGCACCTACAACACCCCCTGGGGCGACCGAACCCTAGCCCGGCCACCCCACTCCCCCGCACAATCCCCACCTCTCCCCTCGTCTCCCTCACCCGCCGCCACCCCAC
>NC_057810.1:47571162-47572685 GCF_018294505.1 Triticum aestivum
CCCCCCCTAGTGCCACTGACCGACTGGGCCCACACCCATGTACTGATTAGAACGAAAAAGATAGGGAATTAAATAAATATAATTAGTAAAAATGAAAATGAATAAAATTAATTAATTAAATAATTAATTAAGTAAATAATTAATTTAATTAATCCTGATTAATTAACCTAATGGCTAATTAACCTAATTAACTACTGCTAATTAAACTAAACTAGGGTAATTAGTTAACAGTCACTGACGGACGGGACCCACATGTCAGGTTGACCAGTCAACTCTGTTGACTGCTGACGTCAGCATGACGTCATGCTGATGTCATTAATCTATTTTTCGAATTAATTAAATAATTAATTAAATTCCAGAAATTAATAAAATCTTTAGAAAATCATATCTTTTAATCCGTAACTCGGATTAAAATATTTTCAACATGAAAGTTGCTCAGAACAACGAGACAAATCCGGATACGCAGCCCGTTCGTCCGCCACACACCCCTAACCTATCAAACCCGCAACTTTCCCCCTCCGGCTCCTCTGCCCGAAAACACGAAACACCGGGAATACTTTCCCGGGGATTTTCCCCCTTCACCGGTATCACCTACTACCGCGTTAGGGCACACCGAACACCGCGTATTGCCTTGATATATTTTGTGGTGCTTTGTTTGCTCTGTATTCATTATTTCTTCCCCCTCTTCTCTCCGGTAGACTACGAGACCGACGCTGCTGCTGACCAGTTCGACTACGGAGTTGACGACCCCTCTCTCTTGCCAGAGCAACCAGGCAAGCCCCCCCCCCCCTTGATCACCAGATATCGCCTACTCTTCTCTATACTGCTTGCATTAGAGTAGTGTAGCATGTTACTGCTTTCCGTTAATCCTATTCTGATGCATAGCCTGACATTTTTGCTACATCTGTTGATACCTTACCTGCAATCCTAAATACTTAGTATAGGATGCTAGTTTACCATCAGTGGCCCTACACTCTTGTCCGTCTGCCATGCTATACTACTGGGCCGTGATCACTTCGGGAGGTGATCACGGGCATATACGATATACTTTACACGGTTACATTACCTGTGATACTGTTCGGAGATGGGGGCTGAAGGGGCAGGTGGCTCCATCCCGGTAGAGGTGGGCCTGGGTTCCCGACGGCCCCCGACTGTTACTTTGTGGCGGAGCGGCAGGGCAGGTTGAGACCACCTAGGAGACAGGTGGGCCTGGCCTTGTTCGGCATTCGCGGATACTTAACACGCTTAACGAGATCTTGGTATTTGATCTGAGTCTGGCTACTGGCCTATACGCACTAACCATCTACGCGGGAGTAGTTATGGGTATCCCGACGTCGTGGTATCAGCCGAAGCACTTCAGACGTCAGCGACGGAGCGGCGCGCGCCGGATTGGAACGTAAGCCTGCTCTTGTATTAAGGGGGCTAGTTCTGCTTCCGGCCGCCCACGCAACGTGCAGGTGTGCTATGGGCGATGGGCCCAGACCCCTGTGCGCTTAGGTTTAGACCGGCGTGCTGGCCTCTCT
>NC_057810.1:47573030-47574054 GCF_018294505.1 Triticum aestivum
CCTCCTCGACGCCGCACCATCGTTGGACCTCGCCGACGCCGTCCGGAGAAACCCCTCCCCGTCGTCATCCACGTCGGCACCCGAGCCCGGCGCCGCGTTGCCCTTCGAACGCGCCTCGCCGCCGCAATCGACAGCCACTTGGGCGAGCTCCCACGACGTCACCCGAAACTGCATCGCCCTCCACCTCGACCGCCTCCTCGCCGACCTCGCGTCCTCATCCTCTTCCCCGCCGGCCGCCAGCAAGCCTCGGCGCCCTCTCTCCCCATCAACGCTGGTGAGGCCCTGGGCCTCTTCCCTTCTCTGCCTCACGCCTCGCTCACGGTCACCGCACGCTAGACCGCCCACGTGCGCGCCCGCGGTGAGCACGTGCTCACCACGCCCTGCGCGTCGTGCTCCCCGCGACCGAGTCGTCCTCGGCGTGCGCCACCTCCTCGTGCCGCCCGCGACGTCCGCTCCTCCCGTTTGCCGCTCCGGCTGCCGGCGCCTCGCAGCACTCTGTCGGGCGTCCGCAACGCCCGCTGCGCCCATTCGGGCCTTGCCCGTACCCGCGTGCCCGTTAGGCCCCAGGGGCCACAAATATCTGCCCCCCCCCCTAGTGCCACTGACCGACTGGGCCCACACCCATGTACTGATTAGAACGAAAAAGATAGGGAATTAAATAAATATAATTAGTAAAAATGAAAATGAATAAAATTAATTAATTAAATAATTAATTAAGTAAATAATTAATTTAATTAATCCTGATTAATTAACCTAATGGCTAATTAACCTAATTAACTACTGCTAATTAAACTAAACTAGGGTAATTAGTTAACAGTCACTGACGGACGGGACCCACATGTCAGGTTGACCAGTCAACTCTGTTGACTGCTGACGTCAGCATGACGTCATGCTGATGTCATTAATCTATTTTTCGAATTAATTAAATAATTAATTAAATTCCAGAAATTAATAAAATCTTTAGAAAATCATATCTTTTAATCCGTAACTCGGATTAAAATATTTTCAACATGAAAGTTGCTCA
>NC_057810.1:47576800-47577631 GCF_018294505.1 Triticum aestivum
TTGCGTTGCACCTTTCCTTCTTAGGTATCCTAAGTCTGAGGTATCCTGACACCAATCGGATCTGAATCTCGGTTAGATATGATGGTTGGGACAACTTTCCAAGAGTTATGATGTTGATCCTTTGATGACCCGGTAACATGATGTCATGCCTAGCACCCCCCCCCCCGGCTGGAGGACCTATCATTATAGATACCTTTTTAGCAAGGTTATCCATTCATCCATGAGGAAATTGTAAGACTTATTCTACAAGTTATTCCTGATGGATCCTTCATGTTTCTAAAGTCTGATCTTCACCTGAAGACCATGTCAATGCTATCTCGAAGCATGTCTATGATACTCCGATTTTCAACAAAAAAACATTTGAAGCCCAATGCTAAATGTTTCCTACTCGATTATCCAAACACCGCTGTATGGGTATGGTCATCAAATTCCTCTCCCCTTACCTAAATGGTTATCCACTATATCCTGTCGTGGATATCTTGCTCTGCTTGTCCTTGGGAAGGATATACCCCTGAATTATGTGTTTTAACACATTTTCCTTTCCATTGTTCTGTTTAATCTGATATTCATATTTTCCTTTCCATTGTTGTGTTTGACATTCTTGTGATCTATATAATCTAAGCAGTAAAGATTCACTGCTTATGTAAACACCTCGATGTATAATTGGTCAGTAAGACCCTGTTACGATTGTTGATGATATTCCGGTAACCACCGATGGACGAGAACTTTGCCTATTGGCCCGCCTCGTTCAACGAGCAGGAAAATAGTTCTCTTCGTCCCTCGCCCTTGGTATCGACGTTGTCGCCGACATAATCGACAGGCTACCCCCCC
>NC_057810.1:47579371-47586676 GCF_018294505.1 Triticum aestivum
CTCTCTCTCGCCCCCCTCTCAATCTGTACGCCCGCTGCCCTCGACCTCGGCGCGCCGACGCCGCTCGTCGTCTCCGGCGCCGCCCGCTACCTCGCCCCCGCCTCCTCGACGCCGCACAATCGTTGGACCTCGCCGACGCCGTCCGGAGAAACCCCTCCCCGTCGTCATCCACGTCGGCACCCGAGCCCGGCGCCGCGTTGCCCTTCGAACGCGCCTCGCCGCCGCAATCGACAGCCACTTGGGCGAGCTCCCACGACGTCACCCGAAACTGCATCGCCCTCCACCTCGACCGCCTCCTCGCCGACCTCGCGTCCTCATCCTCTTCCCCGCCGGCCGCCAGCAAGCCTCGGCGCCCTCTCTCCCCATCAACGCTGGTGAGGCCCCGGGCCTCTTCCCTTCTCTGCCTCACGCCTCGCTCACGGTCACCGCACGCTAGACCGCCCACGTGCGCGCCCGCGGTGAGCACGTTCTCACCACGCCCTGCGCGTCGTGCTCCCCGCGACCGAGTTGTCCTCGGCGTGCGCCACCTCCTCGTGCCGCCCGCGACGTCCGCTCCTCCCGTTTGCCGCTCCGGCTGCGGGCGCCTCGCAGCACTCTGTCGGGCGTCCGCAACGCCCGCTGCGCCCATTCGGGCCTTGCCCGTACCCGCGTGCCCGTTAGGCCCCACGGGCCACAAATATCTGGCCCCCCCTAGTGCCACTGACCGACTGGGCCCACACCCATGTACTGATTAGAACGAAAAAGATAGGGAATTAAATAAATATAATTAGTAAAAATGAAAATGAATAAAATTAATTAATTAAATAATTAATTAAGTAAATAATTAATTTAATTAATCCTGATTAATTAACCTAATGGCTAATTAACCTAATTAACTACTGCTAATTAAACTAAACTAGGGTAATTAGTTAACAGTCACTGACGGACGGGACCCACATGTCAGGTTGACCAGTCAACTCTGTTGACTGCTGACGTCAGCATGACGTCATGCTGATGTCATTAATCTATTTTTCGAATTAATTAAATAATTAATTAAATTCCAGAAATTAATAAAATCTTTAGAAAATCATATCTTTTAATCCGTAACTCGGATTAAAATATTTTCAACATGAAAGTTGCTCAGAACAACGAGACGAATCCGGATACACAGCCCGTTCGTCCGCCACACACCCCTAACCTATCAAACCCGCAACTTTCCCCCTCCGGCTCCTCTGCCCGAAAACACGAAACACCGGGAATACTTTCCCGGGGGTTTTCCCCCTTCACCGGTATCACCTACTACCGCGTTAGGGCACACCGAACACCGCGTATTGCCTTGATATATTTTGTGGTGCTTTGGTTGCTCTGTATTCATTATTTCTTCCCCCTCTTCTCTCCGGTAGACTACGAGACCGACGCTGCTGCTGACCAGTTCGACTACGGAGTTGACGACCCCTCTCTCTTGCCAGAGCAACCAGGCAAGCCCCCCCCTTGATCACCAGATATCGCCTACTCTTCTCTATACTGCTTGCATTAGAGTAGTGTAGCATGTTACTGCTTTCCGTTAATCCTATTCTGATGCATAGCCTGACATTGTTGCTACATCTGTTGATACCTTACCTGCAATCCTAAATACTTAGTATAGGATGCTAGTTTACCATCAGTGGCCCTACACTCTTGTCCGTCTGCCATGCTATACTACTGGGCCGTGATCACTTCGGGAGGTGATCACGGGCATATACGATATACTTTACACGGTTACATTACCTGTGATACTGTTCGGAGATGGGGGCTGAAGGGGCAGGTGGCTCCATCCCGGTAGAGGTGGGCCTGGGTTCCCGACGGCCCCCGACTGTTACTTTGTGGCGGAGCGGCAGGGCAGGTTGAGACCACCTAGGAGACAGGTGGGCCTGGCCTTGTTCGGCATTCGCGGATACTTAACACGCTTAACGAGATCTTGGTATTTGATCTGAGTCTGGCTACTGGCCTATACGCACTAACCATCTACGCGGGAGTAGTTATGGGTATCCCGACGTCGTGGTATCAGCCGAAGCACTTCAGACGTCAGCGACGGAGCGGCGCGCGCCGGATTGGAACGTAAGCCTGCTCTTGTATTAAGGGGGCTAGTTCTGCTTCCGGCCGCCCACGCAACGTGCAGGTGTGCTATGGGCGATGGGCCCAGACCCCTGTGCGCTTAGGTTTAGACCGGCGTGCTGGCCTCTCTGTTCTGCCTAGGTGGGGCTGCGACGTGTTGATCTTCCGTGGCCGGGCATGACCCAGGAAAGTGTGTCCGGCCAAATGGGATCAAGCGTGTTGGGTTATGTGGTGCACCCCTGCAGGGAAGTTAATCTATTCGAATAGCCGTGATCTTCGGTAACAGGACGACTTGGAGTTGTACGTTGACCTTATGACAACTAGAACTGGATACTTAATAAAACACACCCTTCCAAGTGCCAGATACAACCGGTGGTCGCTCTACCTCAGGGATATGAGGAGGGGATCGCCGGGTAGGATTATGCTATGAGATGCTATTTGGAGATGCTACTTGGAGATGCTACTTGGAGGACTTCAATCTACTCTCTTCTACATGCTGCAAGACGGAGGCTGCCAGAAGCGTAGTCTTCGATAGGACTAGTTATCCCCCTCTTATTCTGGCATTCTGTAGTTCAGTCCACTGATATGGCCTCCTTACACATATACCCATGCATATGTAGTGTAGTTCCTTGCTTGCGAGTACTTTGGATGAGTACTCACGGTTGCTTTCTCCCCCCCTTTTCCCCTTTCCTTTCTTTCTGGTTGCCGCAACCAGATGCTGGAGTCCAGGAGCTAGACGCCACCGTCAGAACGACGACGACTACTATCCCGGAGGTGCCTACTACTACGTGCAGCCCGCTGACGACGACCAGGAGTAGTTTAGGAGGATCCCAGGCAGGAGGCCTGCGCCTCTTTCGATCTGTATCCCAGTTTGTGCTAGCCATCTTATGGCAACTTGTTTAACTTATGTCTGTACTCAGATATTGTTGCTTCCGCTGACTCGTCTATGATCGAGCACTTGTATTCGAGCCCTCGAGGCCCCTAGCTTGTATTATGATGCTTGTATGACTTATTTTATTTGTAGAGTTGTGTTGTGATATCTTCCCGTGAGTCCCTGATCTTGATCGTACACATTTGCGTGCATGATTAGTGTACGATTGAATCAGGGGCGTCACAAGTTGGTATCAGAGCCGACTGCCTGTAGGAATCCCCCTTTCCAACTCCTTGGCCGAAGTCGAGTCTAGACTTTACAAAACTTTTACTAACATGGCTGTGCGGCCCATGGGCCCACGTCGCCATTGGGTGGTATTAGGATCTTTTACTCCTCGACCTTTACTCTGGGATTCTGAACTCTCTTCTATTCGGGTTAAACGATTTTGCTAAAAACAAAACTAACTTTAGGTTCTCGCAAGTACTTTCTCCCGGAGAGCCACTTGTTACCGATTACCGCCTGCTGCACCAGAAGATTTCGAGATACTCTACGATGTGCTCTGGAGACTATGTGCCATCGCTTTTGCAATTCACTTCCATCGATAAATCCCTCTGGATAACTACTTACACCTATCGTTCATATTGTCATCCCCCGTTGCTTTTGTTATTACAAAATGTCCTGAAATACTCTTCGGTATTCCGAGAATTCTTTACGCTTACTGCCCTGCAGTTCCTTGCTGCATGAATACCCCTACGGATAATTACTCGCGCTTGCCGAGTATCCGCTCATCCCCAGTTGTTCTTGTGTTTCACAAAAGTCTTCAAAATAATATTCGATCTTCCGAAAATCCTCTGGAGCCTTTGGCTCTTGAAATTCTTGCTTGCTGGCATTATGGTTAATCCCATAAGTCTCGTAGTCTTAATGACATTCCTTGTCATTATCATTTTGAGTCTGTTGACTCAATATGTTGCGAATACACGCAATCATCATTGATCCTTATAAATTACCTTTCCGACTGAGCTTCCATTCTTTTAACGGGAATTGGTTCTCGACCAATCCAATTGTCGTTGATTGTACCCTAAGGCTATTCAACTTATCCCTCCCTAATCAGTGCATTGCTTCTGATCCCTTGATTTGGAAATCACAATTCCTTTGCATTTGACAATTGAGTTAGTCAGTTGTTTCTATAATCTGATCTCCTTGCATTCTTCTTCCTCTAGTTGAGTACCGATACTCGTATCAGATCCTTTGTGGACCATCAAGTCCTTTGTTGGATTGTTATCCGACAGTGTTCTTCACATTTAATCACTTTGTGAGTTCTTCCCCTGATACATAATGCCTTTGTTAAGTTGTATCCTCTGCTTGGCCAACCATGCTCTGCTTTCGGGCTTGTGTTATTTACTCTTGAAACTTGTGGTATATGTTTCTAAGAAGCCCCTATGGGTTGAACATATGCCTTCTCTAAATCGTGTGAACCCAAAAGTTTTCACGAGTCATACTCTTCTGGTGCTTCACCAGATAAAATTTCAACACTGCAACTTCATCGAACGTGAGAAGTGAATGAAAGGTTATGCATTGGAGAAGTGGGAGTCGACCTTGAACTTGTGTTCTTGCCCATGGACACGATGTAGATCTTATCATTAAAGCTTCTCTTAAATGAATTATTCCTTTGGTATAAGTTCATCTTATATCTAGGATCTGGCCTTCTGCAATCGTGGTTCCGACCATGATTGTTCTTCTTTGATCTCATTTCTCGGACAAGTTAAAACACTTGTCTTCTGTGGATCAATACCCCAGTCCAACCTCTACTTTGATCTGTCGTCGAGTATTACCCCCTGGTATCTCGAGGATACCACGGGATACATAACTTCTTATGAGTTCTTCATCAACTAATATTCTTGCCGATTCCATTTTTCCAACGGGTTCTCAGTTGTTAGAACCCCTCAAGGACACCGACAACTGAATTGAGTCCGCACTACGATTCAACAACTCTTCAGTAAGCTTCTATAAGTACGAGTTTGTACCCGATCACGCCATTCCTAGCCTGTTTGGGTATATCATTGTCGTGACGATTCTAACTGTGCTACCTGGCCCTTATTCTCGGAGCACCAATTTTCGACGATGAACTAACCTTACGTCGATCCTCATCGCCATATCATTTCGCCTTGAACAACAAGCTTGGTTTCGAGTTTGTGTCGTACCCTTGGTTTCAATAACCTTTCACTTCATCATTACTTGACTTGATGTCGTCACCGATCGATTACATCTTCATGAACTCTCGCGACAAAGGTGTCGTGATCATCAACATTCTGAGCTCATCCAGGATATCAATTGAATTCATGATGAGAAATACCATCCTTGCCCTCGATGAATTGTATTATCGTCGACCACTTTATTGCCCTCCCACCAACACAAGCTTGTTCATGTTTGGTGTTATACCTTGAGTTCCTTGCTATCCAGCAATTGTTCTTCTTTACCTTGGAGTATTACCATCCTTTATGTCAAGAATGTTCTGAGATTTGTTCCACCTCTTGAGAATTCTTGACATAGAAATACTTCTCACCATCACCATTCTTTCTTGGTCCCCGTGTTAATTCCAACAAGTGAACGGTGTTGTTTGGATTCTTTCCTTCTAGCAACCCTATTTTTTTTGAAGTTAATGGTCGAAAGTTCATTCTTAGGCTATTGACTATTGAATCACCATTCTGACATTGGTCGTGCAACCCAACCCATATTTCGGGTGCACCTTTCAACCAATGTTTAATTGTGTATGTTTTCCTCGAGCATACATCATTATACCATTTGATCTGACAAATGTCATCTTCTTGTTCACATTATTGTGGAAATCCATCTTTTGAAAATCTCAATGAATTGTCGCTGAGTCAATCAGCCACCTCCTCACCTCTCCTTGGTTTAATGATGAACTATTGTTTCAGGAACCCGCTCCCATAGTTCATTTCCCGAGAATCTTGCAATGCCATTTCAACGATTTGTGTTGCGCCTTTTCTTCTCGGACATCCTGAGTCTGAGGCATCATGACACCAATTGGATCTGAATCTCGGTCAGATATGATGGTTGGGACAACTTTCCAGGAGTTATGTTGTTTGTCCTTTGATGACCCGGTAACATGATGTCATGCCTAGCACCCCCCCCCCCCTGGCTGGAGGACCTATCATTATAGATTCCTTTTCAGCAAGGTTATCCATTCATCCATGAGGAAATTGTAAGACTTATTCTACAAGTTATTCCTGATGGATCCTTCATGTTTCTAAAGTCTGATCTTCACCTGAAGACCATGTCAATGCTATCTCGAAGCATGTCTATGGTACTCCGATTTTCAACAAAAAAACATTTGAAGCCCAATGCTAAATGTTTCCTACTCGATTATCCAAACACCGCTGTATGGGTATGGTCATCAAATTCCTCTCCCCTTACCTAAATGGTTATCCACTATATCCTGTCGTGGATATCTTGCTCTGCTTGTCCTTGGGAAGGATATACCCCTGAATTATGTGTTTTAACACATTTTCCTTTCCATTGTTCTGTTTAATCTGATATTCATATTTTCCTTTCCATTGTTGTGTTTGACATTCTTGTGATCTATATAATCTAAGCAGTAAAGATTCACTGCTTATGTAAACACCTCGATGTATAATTGGTCAGTAAGACCCTGTTACGATTGTTGATGATATTCCGGTAACCACCGATGGACGAGAACTTTGCCTATTGGCCCGCCTCGTTCAACGAGCAGGAAAATAGTTCTCTTCGTCCCTCGCCCTTGGTATCGACGTTGTCGCCGACATAATCGACAGGCTACCCCCCCTGACATGCCTTGCTTCCATGATCACGCAAGACGTCTCCGCCCTTCCTACTTCTAACCCACATGGTGGGCCCATAACCCACAGGTCCACTGGATCGAAACCTGACTCTCCTGTACACCCTCATGTTTCCAAAGTTATTCCTCGCGCGTGGACTCGTATGAAATTCATGAGCCACCTTCCTAATGCTCTATTCTGGTATCACCCGCCATACTTACTCTCGCTACTCTGAACCCCTTTCTCACTCTGGTTCAGACTTCGAGCAACTATCTATCTGCTTGAAACTTCTTATTGTACCTTCCAACTTTACTCTCGATGTGTTTTATTTTGTTCAACTCGAGAGGTACTCATTTGCTCATTCATGGGTTAATCCCAGATTATTACCCTTATAGCATTCTGTCGTTGCTGATCTGCCTCGTTACCTATTCTTAAATACGATGAAGATCTCGAAGAAAGGATGCCGACTTCATCCTGATGACCTGAAGCAGAGGAATGAAGACATCAGTGTAATGGATTGATCTCTTCAAGAAGAGCAACCAAAGA
>NC_057810.1:47587172-47613957 GCF_018294505.1 Triticum aestivum
CGCTGCCCTCGACCTCGGCGCGCCGACGCCGCTCGTCGTCTCTGGCGCCGCCCGCTACCTCGCCCCCGCCTCCTCGACGCCGCACAATCGTTGGACCTCGCCGACGCCGTCCGGAGAAACCCCTCCCCGTCGTCATCCACGTCGGCACCCGAGCCCGGCGCCGCGTTGCCCTTCGAACGCGCCTCGCCGCCGCAATCGACAGCCACTTGGGCGAGCTCCCACGACGTCACCCGAAACTGCATCGCCCTCCACCTCGACCGCCTCCTCGCCGACCTCGCGTCCTCATCCTCTTCCCCGCCGGCCGCCAGCAAGCCTCGGCGCCCTCTCTCCCCATCAACGCTGGTGAGGCCCCGGGCCTCTTCCCTTCTCTGCCTCACGCCTCGCTCACGGTCACCGCATGCTAGACCGCCCACGTGCGCGCCCGCGGTGAGCACGTGCTCACCACGCCCTGCGCGTCGTGCTCCCCGCGACCGAGTCGTCCTCGGCGTGCGCCACCTCCTCGTGCCGCCCGCGACGTCCGCTCCTCCCGTTTGCCGCTCCGGCTGCCGGCGCCTCGCAGCACTCTGTCGGGCGTCCGCAACGCCCGCTGCGCCCATTCGGGCCTTGCCCGTACCCGCGTGCCCGTTAGGCCCCACGGGCCACAAATATCTGGCCCCCCCTAGTGCCACTGACCGACTGGGCCCACACCCATGTACTGATTAGAACGAAAAAGATAGGGAATTAAATAAATATAATTAGTAAAAATGAAAATGAATAAAATTAATTAATTAAATAATTAATTAAGTAAATAATTAATTTAATTAATCCTGATTAATTAACCTAATGGCTAATTAACCTAATTAACTACTGCTAATTAAACTAAACTAGGGTAATTAGTTAACAGTCACTGACGGACGGGACCCACATGTCAGGTTGACCAGTCAACTCTGTTGACTGCTGACGTCAGCATGACGTCATGCTGATGTCATTAATCTATTTTTCGAATTAATTAAATAATTAATTAAATTCCAGAAATTAATAAAATCTTTAGAAAATCATATCTTTTAATCCGTAACTCGGATTAAAATATTTTCAACATGAAAGTTGCTCAAAACAACGAGACGAATCCGGATACGCAGCCCGTTCGTCCGCCACACACCCCTAACCTATCAAACCCGCAACTTTCCCCCTCCGGCTCCTCTGCCCGAAAACACGAAACACCGGGAATACTTTCCCGGGGGTTTTCCCCCTTCACCGGTATCACCTACTACCGCGTTAGGGCACACCGAACACCGCGTATTGCCTTGATATATTTTGTGGTGCTTTGTTTGCTCTGTATTCATTATTTCTTCCCCCTCTTCTCTCCGGTAGACTACGAGACCGACGCTGCTGCTGACCAGTTCGACTACGGAGTTGACGACCCCTCTCTCTTGCCAGAGCAACCAGGCAAGCCCCCCCCTTGATCACCAGATATCGCCTACTCTTCTCTATACTGCTTTCATTAGAGTAGTGTAGCATGTTACTGCTTTCCGTTAATCCTATTCTGACATTGTTGCTACATCTGTTGATACCTTACCTGCAATCCTAAATACTTAGTATAGGATGCTAGTTTACCATCAGTGGCCCTACACTCTTGTCCGTCTGCCATGCTATACTACTGGGCCGTGATCACTTCGGGAGGTGATCACGGGCATATACGATATACTTTACACGGTTACATTACCTGTGATACTGTTCGGAGATGGGGGCTGAAGGGGCAAGTGGCTCCATCCCGGTAGAGGTGGGCCTGGTGTCAGGACCCCGACTCGATGTCACATCGATCTAGCCGGTAACACTTCATATCACTTTGCGGCCTCACGCACGGTATTCCCACGGGTGTCGCCTTACCTTTGCCCGGGACCGTTTGCGCCTTTTGGCTCACGTATATGATAGTGTCGCTAGCATCCATATGATAAAGAGCCCGGGCTGACATGACTAGTCGTAAACCCAAAGCGGCACAGACTTACAGGGACAGGCATCCATGACCCAGCTTCGAACGTGTCGGTCATCAGCAAGTGGGCCCGGGCTGTAGCACTGGGCTAGCAGGACTCCGGTAAACCGGGCTGTAGCGGGCTAACAGGACTCCGGTACTCAAAGCGTGACATTTCCCCGAAGGGACAGACACAGGAACGAAGAAGGACACATGCCGGCCAGCCTAAGTGTTCCAGAGCAGTAGCAAGCTACCATGGCTCAGCGGTAACACTAGGAGACATTTCCCGGTAAGAGAGGCTACTAAAGATAAACAACTAGATAGTCAGATCCCACACATACCAAGCATTTCAATCATACACACAATATGCCCGATATGTGCAAATACAACGAAGCATCACAACATGACTCTACGACACAAGTACTTTATTTAAGGCTCAGGGAGCCATACATATCATACACACAGGTACGGGTCTCATGACCCAACATACAAGTCATACAGTCATACAAGCCAACAGCGGAAGTACTTTGTCTGGGTACAGACAACTAGTAAAATAAAAGAGGCTTGGAAGCCTAACTATACTACGTGGTCCATCACAAGCTCAGGGTCACCACCTGGGTCTTTAGCCTACTCGTTGATGTCAACGTCTACATAGAACCCATCAGAAGGGGTTGCAGCGTCTTCTGTAAAAATGTAGATTATAGCAACATGAGTACAAAGGTACTCAGCAAGACTTACATCAGATCCTACATACATGCATAGTATCAAGAAGGGTTGGTGGAGTTATTGCAGCAAGCCAGCTTTGACTCTTGGCTAGACTATCCTACGATACACCAACTTGAAATGTTTTGCGCACACGAGTCCACTACTCACCACTTCAATACACTACCGAGGATCCACCTCCGTCTTCCTACGGAAGAGCCATCCTCGGCACTCACACTTATCTTGAGGCTTTTAATAGTTTCCATTTACTTGTCTATGAACTGTATAGGCAACCAAGTAGTCCTTTACCGCGGACGCGGCTATTCGAATAGATCATGTTAACCCTGCAGGGATGTACTTCTTCATACACGCTCTCACCACTTATCGTCGCTTACACGACATGTACTCGGCAACCTTCAAGCGGAAGCCCAACGTGGGTGTCGGCCACGACCTACCTAATCACCTAAGCTTCCAGTCCAGGTTTATCGCCTATTCAGGTTCCATCCGCAGGGAGTCCGGCCGAGGTTTCCCATACGGCCCCGAACGATGTGAACAGGGTTCCCGAGATACCTAACGGGTATTCGGTACACCCGGCCACGTACCTACCGCATCACAGCCCACCCCTACGGTCAGCGCTGTCCACGGCCTCCAGTAGGCTACAAACACCAGAAACTACTTGCAACTCCTGGACGGAGAACTAGGGTGAATAAGAAGTCGAGAGGGTCCATTGGTTTCGGGCCCAATGCATGGTAGTAGCTGATTCTTAAATCACACATACAGATCTTAGTGCTTAAGGTCGGCTTCAATGAAACAACCCACCATGTACTCCTACATGGCCTCTCATCGATACCTTTACCAAATCGTGTTCACCACGCCACTCTCATTACCGACATAATCATTTCACTCTAGTCCATCACCCAGATGAACCAGACCTGACACGACTCTAAGCATAGCAGGCATAGCAAGGTAGGAACAACACATACATATGGCTCAATCAACTCCTACACATGCTAGTGGGTTTCATCTAGTTACTGTGGCAATGACAGGTCATGCAGAGGAAATGGGTTCAACTACCGTAGCACACAGCAGTTTGAATCGCGTTGTCTTAATGCAGTAAAATAGAGCAGGAGCGAGAACATGGGATTGTATCGATATGATCAAATGGTTGGTTGCTTGCCTGATGGTTCGTTGCACGGATACGATTCCTCGTTAGGGTAATCACGGTACTCCTCGGGAACAGATCCTGTCGCAAAGGATAACGATACACAGGCATTACCAAACAATGTGCAACAATATGATGCATGCATGAAACATGGCAATATGAGTGTGTTGGGCTAATGCAACTAAAGCCAGAAGTGTTTGAGCAAATTTGAATCAAAGATTCAAATTTCAAATTCAAATATGGCCTTTTAAAGTGCCTTTCCTTGTTCTGATTGAAACATCAAGTTAACTTGTTTGATCATGCATGAAAATAGTACAGATGGATAGATTGGATTTTTCTGATCATTTTTCATATATTATTTGTCCAATTTGGAGTTACAGAATAAAAGTTATGAATTTTTGAAGTTTAAATAATATTCTGGAATTTCCTGATTTAATTAAATCCAGAAATATCATTTACTGCGTCAGCCTGACATCACAGTGACATCAGCAGGTCAACAGGGCTGGCTCGGGTCAAACCTGACGTGTGGGGTCCACACGTCAGTGACCAGGTGCTAATCCCGCGTTGACCCCGGGCTGGTTAGCTTTGACTAACCCCTGGGCCCACTTGTCAGCGTCAGTAGGTGATGGATTAGTGGTTAATCAACTAGGCCACGTCAGCTCGCCGGAGTTCTGGCCGGCGGCGACCAACAGTGCGGCGGCGATAGTGGTTTTGGTCGTTTCGGCCACCAAATGGAACGTGGCGACCACCGGAGTGAAGCTGAGGACGACCCGCGGCTCTTGGCGGAGTCCGTTGGGGTCGGGGTGGCCGGAGTCGACGCCGGCGACGACTTTGGCGGCCACCGAGGTTCGGTCGGAGGTGAACTTGGTGCTAGAGGGTTCGGTGAGGCTCGTGGAGTGGCTAGCTAGGTGCTGTGGAACGCGGTGAGCAAGATGGACACCATCTTGTGGCCGGAGGATGACCGGGAGCACGTCGGCGACGAGGTCCACGGCGGTGGGTGCGGTTGAGCTCCGGGAGGTTGCTACACGGCTCGGGAGCAAGAACAGAAGGGAGGGGAAGATGGCTAAGCTCACAGTGAGTGCGACGGAGTCCTTGGTGCGGTCGGAGATGGACCGGAGCGACGTCGGCGTTGAAGGGGATCTCCGGCGACGGTGAGCTCGGGCGAGGTCGGTGCGGTGGTCTCGGGCGTTGCGAGCGCTCGGGGCTCGGCTGCTCGATGAAGTGGACAGCGGCGAAGCTCCTGGACACGGTGAGACGGCGTGGAGACGACGGGGAGCACGGCTACGACGGTGGTGCGGCGATGGTGGCGTCGGCCATGGCTGGGGCGTGCGAGGGGGAGGAGCTGGAGAGGAGAGGGGGTGTCTGGGGGGTTCGGGGGAGAGAGGGAGGACGATCCACGTCGTCACCTGGCGAGGGGAGCGGCGAGGCGGCGAGCAGGTGCGTGGCGCACGCCGCGGTCGCCGTCGGGCACCTGCCTGCCTGCCTGGCCGAAGCAGCTCGCTGGAGCGGTGCTGGGCTGGGCCGGCAGGTGGGCTGGCTAGTGGGCTGCGGTGGCGCCAGGTAGGGTTTTCCCTGTTTTTTTTCTATTTTCTGTTTTATTTAATAATTCTGCAACTTTGTTGAGTTAAATAAAATACCTAGGCAACTCCAAAAATCACCAAACTACTCCTGGTCCATAGTTGGAATATTTCCAACATGAAACATTTCAGTTTGGAGATATTTGAGCATTTAAATATTTTATATTATTTCAAATGCCCAAATTCAAATATCTATGATTTAATTCAAAGACCCTATGATGGCCTAGAAAAATGTGCACCACTTTTGTCAGAGGTTCTGAACCAAGGCTAAAATGATGGACATTTTAGAAGGGCATTTCAGGTTCATTGAAAAATTATTTTAGTAACCCTAATTGGTTTCAGAGGGGACTGGGGGTTCTGTCATCCCCATTTCAAGTTTCTGATGAAAGAATAAACATGATGCAACACTCTAATGCATGACTAGCTAGGGTGTGACACCTGGGTTCCCGACGGCCCCCGACTGTTACTTTGTGGCGGAGCGGCAGGGCAGGTTGAGACCACCTAGGAGACAGGTGGGCCTGGCCTTGTTCGGCATTCGCGGATACTTAACACGCTTAACGAGATCTTGGTATTTGATCTGAGTCTGGCTACTGGCCTATACGCACTAACCATCTACGCGGGAGTAGTTATGGGTATCCCGACGTCGTGGTATCAGCCGAAGCACTTCAGACGTCAGCGACGGAGCGGCGCGCGCCGGATTGGAACGTAAGCCTGCTCTTGTATTAAGGGGGCTAGTTCTGCTTCCGGCCGCCCACGCAACGTGCAGGTGTGCTATGGGCGATGGGCCCAGACCCCTGTGCGCTTAGGTTTAGACCGGCGTGCTGGCCTCTCTATTCTGCCTAGGTGGGGCTGCGACGTGTTGATCTTCCGCGGCCGGGCATGACCCAGGAAAGTGTGTCCGGCCAAATGGGATCAAGCGTGTTGGGTTATGTGGTGCACCCCTGCAGGGAAGTTAATCTATTCGAATAGCCGTGATCTTCGGTAACAGGACGACTTGGAGTTGTACCTTGACCTTATGACAACTAGAACCGGATACTTAATAAAACACACCCTTCCAAGTGCCAGATACAACCGGTGGTCGCTCTACCTCAGGGATATGAGGAGGGGATCGCCGGGTAGGATTATGCTATGAGATGCTATTTGGAGATGCTACTTGGAGATGCTACTTGGAGGACTTCAATCTACTCTCTTCTACATGCTGCAAGACGGAGGCTGCCAAAAGCGTAGTCTTCGATAGGACTAGTTATCCCCCTCTTATTCTGGCATTCTGCAGTTCAGTCCACTGATATGGCCTCCTTACACATATACCCATGCATATGTAGTGTAGTTCCTTGCTTGCGAGTACTTTGGATGAGTACTCACGGTTGCTTTCTCCCCCCTTTTCCCCTTTCCTTTCTTTCTGGTTGCCGCAACCAGATGCTGGAGTCCAGGAGCCAGACGCCACCGTCAGAACGACGACGACTACTATCCCAGAGGTGCCTACTACTACGTGCAGCCCGCTGACGACGACCAGGAGTAGTTTAGGAGGATCCCAGGCAGGAGGCCTGCGCCTCTTTCGATCTGTATCCCAGTTTGTGCTAGCCATCTTATGGCAACTTGTTTAACTTATGTCTGTACTCAGATATTGTTGCTTCCGCTGACTCGTCTATGATCGAGCACTTGTATTCGAGCCCTCGAGGCCCCTGGCTTGTATTATGATGCTTGTATGACTTATTTTATTTGTAGAGTTGTGTTGTGATATCTTCCCGTGAGTCCCTGATCTTGATCGTACACATTTGCGTGCATGATTAGTGTACGATTGAATCGGGGGCGTCACAAGTTATGGGCGATACAAGTCATACTGCTTACCAGCATGTCATACTTTGGTTCGGCGGTATTGTGAGATGAAGCAGCCCGGACCGACATTATGCGTACGCTTACGCGAGACTGGTTTCACCGTTACGAGCACTCGTGCTTAAAGGTGGCTGGCGGGTGTCTGTCTCTCTCACTTTAGCTGAATCGAGTGTGGCTACGCCCGGTCCTTCCGAAGGTTAAAACAACACTAATTTGACGAAGTATCGTTGTGGTTTTGATGCGTAGGTAAGAACGGTTCTTGCTAAGCCCGTAGCAGCCACGTAAAATTTGCAACAACAAAGTAGAGGACATCTAACTTGTTTTTGCAAGGCATGTTGTGATGTGATATGGTCAAGACGTGATGCTATATTTTATTGTATGAGATGATCATGTTTTGTAACCGAAGTTATCGGCAACTGGCAGGAGCCATATGGTTGTCGCTTTATTGTATGAAATGCAAATGCCCTGTAATTGCTTTACTTTATCACTAAGCGGTAGCGATAGTCGTAGAAGCAATAGATGGCGTAACGACAACGATGCTACGATGGAGATCAAGGTGTCGCGCCGGTGACGATGGTGATCACGACGGTGCTTCGAAGATGGAGATCACAAGCACAAGATGATGATGGCCATATCATATCACTTATATTGATTGCATGTGATGTTTATCCTTTATGCATCTTATCTTGCTTTGATTGACGGTAGCATTTTAAGATGATCTCTCACTAAATTATCAAGAAGTGTTCTCCCTGAGTATGCACCGTTGCGAAAGTTCTTCGTGCTGAGACACCACGTGATGATCGGGTGTGATAGGCTCTACGTTCAAATACAACGGGTGCAAAACAGTTGCACACGCGAAATACTCAGGTTAAACTTGACGAGTCTAGCATATAACATATATAGCCTCGGAACACGGAGACCGAAAGGTCGAGCGTGAATCATATAGTAGATATGATCAACATATTGATGTTCACCGTTGAAACTACTCCATCTCACGTGACGATCGGACATGGTGTAGTTGATATGGATCACGTAATCACTTAGAGGATTAGAGGGATGTCTATCTAAGTGGGAGTTCTTAAGTAATATAATTAATTGAACTTAAATTTATCATGAACATAGTCCTGGTAGTATTTTGCAAATTATGTTATAGATCAATAGCTCGCGTTGTTGCTTTCATATGTTTATTTTGATATGTTCCTAGAGAAAATTGTGTTGAAAGATGTTAGTAGCAATGATGCGGATTGGATCCCTGATCTGAGGTTTATCCTCATTGCTGCACAGAAGAATTATGTCCTTGATGCACCGCTAGGTGACAAACCTATTGCAGGAGCAGATGCAGACATTATGAACGTTTGGCTAGCTCAATATGATGACTACTTGATAGTTTAGTGCACCATGCTTAACGGCTTAGAATCGGGACTTCAAAGACATTTTGAACGTCATGGACCATATGAGATGTTCCAGGAATTGAAATTAATATTTCAAGCAAATACCCGAGTTGAGAGATATGAAGTCTCCAACAAGTTCTATAGCTAAAAGATGGAGGAGAATCGCTCAACTAGTGAGCATGTGCTCAGATTGTCTGGGTACTTCAATCGCTTGAATCAAGTGGGAGTTAATCTTCCAGATAAGATAGTGATTGACAGAATTCTCTAGTCACCATCACTAAGTTACTAGAACTTCGTGATGAACTATAGTATGCAAGGGATGACGAAAACGATTCTCGAGCTCTTCGTGATGTTGAAATCGACGAAGGTAGAAATCAAGAAAGAGCATCAAGTGTTGATGATTGACAAGACCACTAGTTTCAAGAAAAGGGAAAAGGGAAAGAAAGAGAAACTTCAAGTAGAATGACAAACAAGTTGTCACTCCCGTGAAGAAGACCAAAGCTGGACCAAAGCCTGAAACTGAGTGCTTACACTGCAAAGGAAATGGTCACTGGAAGCAGAAATGCCCTGAACATTTGGTGGATAAGAAGGATGGCAAAGTGAACAAGGGTATATTTGATATACAGGTTATTGATATGTGCCTTACTAGTGTTTATAGTAACCCCTGAGTATTTGATACTTGTTCGGTTGCTAAGATTAGTAACTCGAAACAGGAGTTACAGAATAAACAGAGACTAGTTGAAGGGGAAGTGACGATGAGTGTTGGAAGTAGTTCCAAGATTGATATGATCATCACCGCACACTCCCTAAACTTTCGGGATAAGTGTTAAACCTAAATAAATGTTATTTAGCTTTTGCGTTGAGCATGAATATGATTTGATCATGATTATTGCAATACGGTTATTCATTTAAAGTCAGAGAATAATTGTTGTTCTGTTTACATGAATAAAACCTTTAATGGTCATACACCCAATGAAAATAGTTTGTTGGATCTCGATCGTAGTGATACACATATTCATAATATTGATGCCAAAAGATGCAAAGTTAATAATGATAGTGCAACTTATTTGTGGCACTGCCGTTTGGGTCATATCGGTGTAAAGCGCATGAAGAAACTCCATAAAGATAGATTTCCGGAATTATTTGGTTATGAATCATTTGATGCTTGCGAACCGTGCCTTTTGGGCAAGATGACTAAAAACTCCGTTCTCCGGAACAATAGGACAAGGAGGGGGCGGCGCCCCCCCTTTCCTTTCCCCCCTCTCCTCCTTCCCCCCAAGTCCTAGTCCAACTAGGGAAAGGGGGGAGTCCTACTCCCGGTGGGAGTAGGACTCCTCCGGCGCGCCTCCTCCTAGGGCCGGCCGCACCCCCCTTGCTCCTTTATATACGGGGGCAGGGGGCACCCCATAACACACAAGTTGATCTACGTGATCGTTCCTTAGCCGTGTGCGGTGCCCCCCTCCACCATATTCCACCTCGGTCATATCGTCGCGGAGTTTAGGCGAAGCCCTGCGCCGCTAGAACATCATCATCGTCACCATGCCATCGTGCTGACGGAACTCATCCCCGACACTTTGCTGGATCGGAGTCCGGGGATCGTCATCGAGCTGAACGTGTGCTGAACTCGGAGGTGCCGTACGTTCGGTACTTGGATCGGTCGGATCGTGAAGACGTACGACTACATTAACCGCGTTGTCATAACGCTTCCGCTTACGGTCTACGAGGGTACGTGGACAATACTCTCCCCTCTCGTTGCTATGCATCACCATGATCTTGCGTGTGCGTAGGAAATTTTTTGAAATTACTACGTTCCCTAACACGATCCGCATCCCTAATCCGATCACCGCACAGTATATCTCTGGCCCACGAGCTTGGATGTAGTCGAGGGAGTCTGAGATCAAACCAAGCACAAGCTTCGCTCCAGAAACGTCGTGCATGGGAGCATTGTATTAACGCATGCATGAGATCCTCCTCTCTTGCCATGCACACTTTACAGGTGTCAAGAACTGACATGTGGCGGTGCTTGAGGGTACATTCATCAGGTAGAATCCCCCTCAATACCCTCCACCAAAACACCCGTACCTTTGGGATCACTTTGAGTTTCCACAAGGCTGTCCACATCTGTTTATCATCCGTTGAAGCACCTGTAGTCGTCCCTTCTTCTAGAGCTAGACGCTCATTTTGAGTCACTAGTACGCCGACTTAACAGTGTAGTTACCTGATCGTTCAAAGGCCCAAGCAAAAAAATCATGTCCTCCTCCCCTCCTGATTGGTATATTGAGAATAGCATCTGCATCTGGGGCGATAAAAGTTGTCCTTATAAGATCCTGTTTCCATGACCAGTTCCCGGTGTCAATGAGATCCGAGACTTTCTGAATATTAGTGTTGGGAGGTCTGAATAAAGGTTTCATGGAAATAGTTCCAGGAATCCACTTGTCCATCCAGGCATCAATAGAGCTCCCGTCTCCCACCCTCTTAACAAGTCCCGCCTGTAAAGCTTTCCTGCCAGCAATGATAGCTCGCCAAGTAGCAGATGCTGATTTGGGAACAGTAGCATGCAAAAAATCTGTGTCAGGAAAATAGCGGCCTTTCATTACCCTTGCGCACAGAGAATTAGGGTTCGTCATAAACCGCCACCCATGCTTCCCGAGTAGCGCAATGTTAAACTGTTGGGGGTCACGAAACCCCATACCTCCTTGGCACTTTGGTGTAGCCAAATTCTTCCAGGACACCCAATGTAACGCATTTTTGTCGATGGAACTGCTCCAAAAGAACTTAGCCATTGGTGACGTCAAACTCTTGCACACCTTTTTTGTTAATAGGAATGTGCTCATAGAGTACGTTGGAATGGCCTGTACAACTGATTTCAACAAAGTTTCCCTACCTGCACATGCGAGCAGTTTTTCAGACCATCCCTGCATCTTCCCACAAGCTCTCTCCCCGATGTGATCGAAAGTTCCACTTGTGATGCGTCCGATCGCAGTGGGTAGCCCCAGGTACCGCTCGCTAAAAGCCTCCACATCAATATTGAGGACCGCTTTGAGCTGCTGTTTGAGCTGGGCCGGTGTGTTGGAGCTGAAGTATACTGCACTCTTAGCACGATTGACACACTGACTCGAAGCATCACCATAAACCCTCAGGATATCATTCAGTCTTGCTGCACTTTGGGTGTTTCCACTAATAAAGATCAGACTGTCGTCTGCGAAAAGCAAATGAGTTACCCAAGGCGATCTGTAGCTTACTCTGATCCCTCTGTCAATATATCCATGGTTATAGTGCTTCAACAGAGAGGAGAAACCCTCCGCGCACGGCAGAAAAAGGAAGGGTGAGGCTGGGTCACCCTGTCTCGACCCACGCGAGGGTGAAAAGAATGGCAATAGCTCACCATTAACTCGGACTGAGAAGCGCACCGAGGACACCGTACTGCTTCTACCTCACGCAGCTGCCATGCACACGGGCTTCAGCTCCGGCGTCTGGTACAGCACCCACGCTTATGCGTACGACGCCGGAGCTGGCCGCCCCCTCCACACCTGCTACGGCTGCGGTGGTGCTGGTGCGTGCTCCGTCGCCAACGGTGGCACGGCCCGCTCTGCTTCCACGCCCGACAGGACCTTGACCCACGAGGCTTCCGCCGTACACCACGAGCCGTCGATCACCATCCGAACCGGTAGCCGTCTCCTCATCCATGGCGACGCACTTCACGGGTCCGGTGTGTCAAGCCAGCACGCTTACACATACGTGCTCCGTCCCGTCACGACGCCAAACGCAGAGGGTCCGGTCGGCCAAGCCGCTCACGACGGCGTTGCCGGGCACCACCAGGCACATCACCGCCATCTTGTGGCCCTTGAGCACACAACCATATCTCGACTCGCGTCGACCCAGTACTACTCCATCTGTTCGGAAATACTTGTCATCGAAATGAATGCATCTAGATGTATTTTAATTCTAGATACATCAATTTTCATCCATTTATGCGACAAGTATTTCCGGACGGAGGGTGTAGGTGAGAAGAATGGAGATTTTTCCGCTCCTTGTCGCGTAGCGCGTACAGCCCGCGTTTTAGCCCCTGAGAAAAGAAAAGTCTGGATAAACGGATAATAAGATAGACCCACGGCCAGGGGGGGCCGCTCGCCGGAGGCTGTTGCTCCTCCACGACGCCAGCGGCTACCTACTTACCTCCATGGCCGCCGGCGCCGCGGCCGCCGTACACCACCACCATCCTATCGCGGCTTCGCTCCGCCCTGCTTCGAGGCGGCTCAGCAGCAGCAGCAGCGCCAGCAGCTCGCCGCCCCATCCCGCGGCCTTCCTCTGCTGCTCCGGCGCCAAGACGCCGAGCATCCAGCTCCAGGCTCCCCGCGTTGCGTTCAACCCCTCCGGCAACTTCGACCTCTCCCTCTCCGACCAAGACGGTGAGCTCTACCAACATTAGCATTAGCAGCCACTTCACTGAAACCCAGTTAAAATACCACTCCAAAGTCCAAACTCTCCCTGGGACGATTAGTTTCACGGCGCAACATTAACAGACGGCATTATCTTCTTCTTTTTGAGCGAAACACATGACCAGATCTCAACATATGCCACTATCGGAACCATGATTTTGGTTCCTGTCCTCAGTTTATTTGTGCAAAGTCGTTGTGGCAGTTGATTTTGGTATTCAGTAGTTCTGGAGAGGTACAGTACAGCATAGCATACACCAATTCTGCATTGGTCAAGGCCTACAATTTTGCCACCCACACACAACTGGTTTTATTTTCCAACCAACATGATGGTGTTAAACGACAGGGAATGTGCCCTGGAAATGCTCAAGTACCTACAAACTGCTTCTCATGTATGGCACCCTGTTATGCCCTGTTCAGCTGCTCTAATACCTTCTTCAACGGTGAAGGATTTCATTGTCGTATGTCAGTCAGATTATAAAGTCCTCACATAATAGTGTGTGCGTGGCGTGGAATTCGTATCGTTGTTTTCCTTGAGTGAGCTCATATATTTTGCTTTCAATTGATATCCTTTCATGGCTTTCTTAGATGCACCACAAGTTGAGCCTCCTCCACCACCTACCGAAGGGCGCATCGAGATTGTTATCAACAAGGACATCATCCGAACACTTGACCTATCGCCCGTCCAAGAAGCCCTCGGCAACCCGAATTCCTTAACGACAGGTAGTCCTCGGACATACCACGAACGTCATGTGACTGCATTTTGCATCGGGAGGCTTTAACTGACCAGAATCTTATGCACATTATTCAGCTCAATCAAGAAATCTGTTGGACCGAACCGTTGGTTTCACAATAAACTACGAGAGAGAGGATCCATACGACACGAGGGAACTGTCGGAGTTTCCAGATGTAAGGCTATGGTTTGTGAGGCTTGACGCTTCCTACCCCTGGTTTCCGGTGGTGCTTGACTGGAGAGCCGGTGAGCTCGCCAGGTACGCTGCAATGCTGGTCCCTCACCAGGTAACGCTATTTTTCTTAAATAATACATTTTTCAATTAATTTTCATAAATATTACGCTGGATAAAACAATTTCAAAAATAATACACCGTCGGCCCGCTGCTGGCCGACTGCGCCTAGTCGGCCCACAGCAGGCCGATTGGATTCCAGTCGGCCTACAGCTGGCTGACTGGCCCCTGTCGGCTCATTGTGGGCTGATTGCGCCCAGTGGGCTAATTGTTTTTGCAAAAAAAGTAGGCATAAAAATATATGTTTAAAAAAATGTTAATCATGTGATTAGAAAATGTTAAACGTGTATAAAAAATGTTCCTGATGTATACAAAAAATTACAATATATATGCAAAAAAGTTGACATAAAAATATGTTTTAAAAAGTGTTAAGCATGTATTTAAAAATTGTTAAATGTGTGTGTAAAAATGTTCCTTATTTATACAAAAAATATAGAATGTGTATGAAAAAAAGTTGACACCAAAAAAATATGTTTGAAAAGTTGACATTTTTTCAAATACATGATTAAAAATTGTTAAATGTGTGTATAAAAAATGTTCCTTATCTATACAAAAAATATAGAATGTGTATGAAAAAATGTTGACACCAAAAAAATATGTTTGAAAAAAATGTTCTAGTTCCATACAAAAAGAGGAACCAATCATACTTAGGTCCGTGATGCTTCCATACCGGATCCGGAGCTGGAACATTTTTTTATACACGTTTAACCTTTCATTCCAATACATGAAACATTTTTGTGTACTCGTTGAACATTTTTTCAAATACATGATTAACATTTTTTTCATATACATTCTATATTTTTTGTATAGATAAGGAACATTTTTATACACACATTTAACAATTTTTAAATATATGATTAACACTTTTTAAAACATATTTTTTAGTCAGCTTTTTTGCATATATATTGTACATTTTTTGTATACATCAGGAACATTTTCTTATACATGTTTAATATTTTTTAATTACATGATTAACATTTTTTTAAACATATATTTTTTATGCCTACGTTTTTTGCAAAAACAATTAGCCCACAGCGAGTCAATTAGCTCCAGTCGGCTCACAGTGGGCCGACAGGACCCAATCAGCCCACAGTGGGCCGACAAGGGCCAGTCGGCCAGCTGTAGGCTGATTGGAATCCAATCGGCCTGCTGTGGGCCGACTAGGCCCAGTCGGCCTGCAGCGGGCCGACGGTGTATTATTTTTTTAAAAAAATTACCCAGCATAATATTTATGAAAATTAATAAAAAAAATGTATTATTTAAAAAAAATTAGCCCAGGTAACCATAGAAACCATTTATCTGAAATCAGCACGTGTGTCCATAAAAAAAAGTGAAATCAGCACGTGTGGTCTCACCCTACAAAGTGCAGACATATATACACTTTCGTATCGTCGTGTTCAAAGTTAATGAAATTTATGAACTACTACTGCAGATGAGTATGCGTCATGGCGTGGTCTTCAACCCGGAGGCATTGGAGCTGTTTGGGATGAAGAAAGTTTTCCTCGTCTACTCGTGGCTGAAGCAGCAGAACCATGCCAAGCCCAGGTTGAAGACGGGCGACATGGCCAAGATGCTCGGTTTTGGCATTGGGGATGAGTTGTTTGATTTGATCGAGAAGTATCCTATTGGTGAACTCTAGATCTTCATGCTGAAACAGTTGGTGAAGAGTAGATATCATCCAGTTACTTACTGGTGCTACACATAGTGTATACCTGCCGTTCTTGCATACAGGACATGAATGAATCATGATGTATAAGAAGGTAGTCACGCAAGGGATCATATTTTGAGCGTAAAGCCTAGAGAATTTTCCCGGGCAATGCAGCACCAGATGATAATCACATGCGGGTTATAGCCCTTTTTGTCTTTTATGAAATGCGCTCTTTTAAAAGGGCGCCAAATCATCATTAAGGAAAAGCAGAAACAACCAAAGCATCATTTGGTCTTACAGCTAAAAGGATTTGCTCTGTGCATGGAGTGAATGTGATGAAACACTAGCTGCAGGGCTGGATGCAAATGCCTAGCTTGTAAGGCCGACTAAGAATAAGGCTGAATGCACATATATTCTGCCTTCAAATGCATGGACTTAATTTTCCCTTTTGAGGATTGAAATGCATGAACTTCACATGAAGCAGCCAAGTTCTCACCTCACCTTTTGTAATCTTTCTCAGTAAATACAGTTGCTTGATTAATCATGGCTCCGTGTGTTAGCTCGTGACACAAGTTTGATTGATTTCAGTTCCTAATGCCAGCTGAACTAACAAGCCAAGGATTGACTTGGATCATTTGACAATTTTTTTTTTGCCCGCGGGCATGCTAATCTGCATCTCACCCTGCATAATATAAAGATCACCGGAATCAGATCTAATACCTTTCTTTGACCGGTCACACACTCTAGCTAGGGTTCTTCTACGCAGGTTGTTTGCATAGTTTTCCTTTTTTTTTTTGAGAAACAACATTGCACGCACACGGTCACACCACCATACACACACACACTCAAACAAATGCCTACTGAAGGCCCGATCGAAGTTGTGGAGTTTAAAATTGATGGAATCGCCACATGTGTCTAGTGTAGGGTTAAAAAACGCTCTTATATTATGAGACGGAGGGAGTAGTATTTATTTATGAGTTATATGACTAAATGATATGAAAAACAGATCTTAAGGATTTTTCAAACCACATTTAACAAGAGATGTTCCATTCGGTTCAAGCATTTTAACAGGAGTGATTTGTTTTTTTATCTTTGTGGTGCAACCGACTTGGGTCAACTTAAGTAATCCTAGTCAAATATTCGGGGTGGGCCCCGCCTGTCATCGTGCAATGTTACCACCGCCGTCTCCGTCTCCCTCTTTCTCCCGTCATACCTCCGCTATAAATACCACTCACTTAGAATAATGAGCTCGACCGCCGACAGAAGCAGCTCGCGGTCTGCTCTTAGTCTACTCCTCGTCGTCGTCGTCGACCGGCGCCACGGCAGCAGCAGCAGCCAGCGTCCGACGGGAGGCCGACATTTCCTCTTCGCGCGGCCCGAATCCAATCCGTAAGTCGAAATCTGTACTTGCTCTCGAATCCCCACCCATCTCCTACAGTCCTACAGTACTTCCCTGCTGCGGTGCTGCCAATGCCCGCCGCCAGTCGTCACCGTTCCCGCCGTTTCTTGGGGTCTCATTGAGGAATCCGAGGGAGAGCCGCGTGCCGGTTGTGGATTGATCCTCCGGTAATGGCGGCTGTGTAGTGTGTGCTGATGTTGCCGCTGTGCTGATATTGCATGCTCGTCCTCGAGGTGTTCGATGGATTGTGCGCAGGGTGTCGGTCCGGCTGGTCTCGTTCCGGTCCTAACACGTTTCATTCCGTTCACCGTCGGTTGCTGAAAATGTGCACGAAATGCATAATAATACTGATTTCCTGTCGATGCATACTTCTCCGTCTGCTTCTCTAGTTGGCATTCATGCTTCCTTTCATAGACTTTCTGGCTGTAGCTTGGTTGTCGTAATCCTGTCGCAGCTTCTCTCTGGTTAAAAAATTGTGCTCAGGTTGTTTGGTTGATTGCCGTTCCCAGGCATTGTGTCCTCTTGCAGGAAGCACCCCATCTTAAGCATCGTATATATAGTTCTATGTTCTGTTATGTTCGTTTTTCCTTTTGCTGTCTGATTGACAATTTGTCACCTGCGGCTTTTGTTCTCTCTCTGCATAGCAAAAGTGTGCGCAGACTGGAATCTGTTGAGAGTAGTATGGCCACGCCAAATGCTTTGGCTTTTACTTAAGGACCACATTGCTTCTCGACTTTCTTGGATGCTTGCCTTGCCAGCCGAACCTTGGATCTATATCTTCCCAGTAGTAGTATAAATGGGGCGCATACCAGAATTGACATTTCCTTCATCGCTTCAATTGGATCTATGTCGCAAAGTTTCTTTTCTTTGCAATATTCAATCCATTTTTTTAATTACTGCAATTGCTTCCCTAAATTGTCATTTGCCTTTTTGTGTCCTTTTCCTTTCAACGTTTTGACCGAGCCTTTCAAATGTTGGTAGTCTTTCACATGGAATATGTTACTTTAGGGAATACAAGACTTATGCATTGGTATGACGGTAACATCTGTTATATGGTCCTTTTTTTACAGGGGGTTTTCAGCACATAATAAGTTGCTAACATGCAGACAAGCGGCCATTAGCCTTTGAACCATTTGAGGCACAATGGAGATAGCTTTTCTCACATTGTTGGTTCTCTCTCTGCTCCTGTTCCCTAGTGGCATCTGCAAGAGTTTAGCTGCAGGGCCTCCAGTTGTGAATATTGGCTCTATTCTTCAATTTAACTCCACCACTGGAGGTGTTGCGGAGGTTGCCATCCGTGCAGCCTTGGAAGATATCAACTCTGATCCAACAGTTCTAAATGGAACTACACTAAAGGTTAAAATAAAGGATACAAATTGCTTTGATGGTTTCCTTGGCATGGTTCAAGGTAGGCTAGCTTTAACGTCACTCATTCATCGCATCATTAAAATAATTTTTGGTTCATGGAGTTATGAAAATGACACCGTATTCCTTGTATCAGGTTTGCAGTTCATGGAGACTGATGTTATTGCAATCGTTGGCCCCCAGTGCTCCACAATTTCTCATATCATTTCATATGCAGCAAATGAGCTCCGAGTCCCTTTGATGTCCTTTGCTTCTGATGCAACTCTTTCAACAATACAGTTCCCATTCTTTGTCAGAACTGGCTCCAGTGATCTCTATCAAATGGCGGCTGTGGCAGCACTTGTTGACTATAACCACTGGAAGATAGTGACTGCCATATACATTGATAATGATTATGGTAGAAATGGAATTATTGCTTTGGATGATGCACTCACTGCAAAGCGTTGCAAAATCTCCTACAAGGTGAGTTTTCCTTCCAATGCTAAAAGGAGTGAGCTCATAAATTTGTTGGTTGGTGTCAGTTACATGGAGTCTCGCGTTATCATTCTCCATACTGGAGCTGAACATGGACTCAAGTTTTTCTCCATGGCAAATCAACTGAACATGATGGGCAACGGCTATGTGTGGATTGCAACTGACTGGCTGTCTGCATATCTTGATGCTAATTCATCAGTTCCTGCTGACATTATATCTGGCATGCAAGGTGTTCTTACTTTACGGCCACATATCCCCAACTCAAAGATGAAGAGTAATTTGATCTCCAAGTGGAGCAGGCAAAGTCATAAGTACAACCATAGTGATCTTCGTGTAAATACTTATGGTTTTTATGTTTATGATAGTGTCTGGGCACTAGCTCGGGCTCTTGATGCCTTCTTTGGTGATGGTGGTAGGATTTCCTTTTCAAATGACTCAAAGTTGCACCATGAAGCTGGGGAAACTCTTCACCTTGAAGCAATGAGCATTTTTGACATGGGAAATAAATTATTGGAGAATATCAGAAAGGTAAACTTCACTGGGGCATCTGGGCAAGTGCAATTCGATGCTTCAGGTGACCTCATTCATCCTGCATATGACATTATAAACCTCATCGGAAATGGCATGCGGACCGTTGGTTTTTGGTCAAATTATTCTGGCTTGTTGTCGACCATCTCTCCAGAGGCTCTATATTCAAAGCCTCCTAATACTTCTCTAGCCAATCAGAATCTCTATGATGTTATTTGGCCTGGGGAGACTGCACAGAGGCCTCGAGGGTGGGTTTTCCCTTCTAATGCCAAGGAGTTAAAAATTGGTGTTCCCAACAGATTTAGCTTCAAAGAGTTCGTCACGGAAGACAATGCTACTGGGTCAATTAATGGTTATTGCATCGATGTCTTTACTCAGGCATTGTCCTTGCTTCCTTATCCTGTTAGCTACAAGCTCATACCTTTTGGGAGTGGTACTGAAAATCCTAGTTATGACAAACTCATACAGATGGTTGAATCAAATGTAAGTATGAACGCCACTTTTCTTCTCCTAACCATTTATCATACTGTACTGACCAGGGGCATCTTATCCTGCAGGAGTTTGATGCAGCTATAGGGGATATTGCAATTACAATGAGCCGGACAGTAGCTATAGATTTCACCCAGCCATTCATTGAAACAGGCTTGGTTATCTTGGCTCCAGTTAAAAAGCATATAAAAACATCCTGGGCATTCTTGCAGCCATTTACTTTGGAGATGTGGTGTGTTACAGGGTTGTTCTTTCTTATTGTGGGTGTGGTTGTTTGGGTTCTTGAACATCGAATCAATGAGGATTTCCGGGGTCCACCAAGTCAACAAATAATAACTATTTTCTGGTAAGAAGCTGATGTGCACCTTTTGTATCGTCTTCCTGTATGTCAGTTCTGTTTTCGTAGAAATGTGAAGGTGCATACAGACAAACCTTAGAACAGATGCCTGTTAACATACCACGTGAACTACTCCCTCCGTCCGGAAATACTTGTCGGAGAAATGGATGTATCTAGACATATGTTAGTTCTAGATACATCCATTTTTATCGATTTCTTCGACAAGTAATTCCGAACGGAGGGAGTATTATCTTGTGGTGGGATGTATATATGCACAGTATGAACCAAGAACTCTACCTATAGACCTGTGTTGCTAAGTGGGTCCTACTTAGCTTTTTTCGAAAAGGAGGTCCTACTTAGCTATATATTCGCTTTATGATATTATAATGATTTTCTTCTGTCTTTGCACTTTGCCACATGTATCGCCAAATGCTCTTATAGGCGTGATTTCTTGCTCTCAAATGTGTGATTATAATCTCAATTTTGATTGCCTGTAGGTTCAGCTTTTCGACTCTGTTCTTCTCCCACAGTGAGTAAACTAACCTTCTCTATTATGTGTTTGTTGTTTTTGCTATAAGTAATATTTTTTTCTGGCGCACGACTCACGATTTCATCTGTATCTGCTTGCAGGAGAAGATATTAGGAGTACCTTAGGGCGTGGTGTCCTGATCATATGGCTATTTGTTGTTTTGATCATTGTATCCAGCTATACCGCGAGTCTTACTTCCATCCTGACCGTGCAACAACTTGATACTTCTATAAAAGGAATCGATGACCTGAAAAGTAGTGATGATCCTGTTGGTTTTCAAGTTGGTTCGTTTGCACAAGACTACATGGTTAATGAACTGAACATCTCACGGTCAAGGCTACGGGCTCTTGGTTCCCCACAAGAATACGCTGATGCCCTGCAGCTAGGCCCTAAGAAAGGAGGTGTTATGGCTATTGTCGACGAGCGCCCCTATGTTGAGCTGTTTTTGTCAACTTACTGCAAGATTGCTGTAGCTGGCTCAGATTTCACCAGCAGAGGATGGGGCTTTGTAAGTACATTTAAACTATATTCTTTAATACAGGTTAGAATATGAGAACACCATATTTTGGTGTTAAAATCCTGGAATAACAGCTTTAATTTTGAATAGTCGTGTGTACTCTCTAGTATCATGCAACTTTCCTTGCACTTGTTTGCGGGTGCAATTCTAAAATCTACATCTACTTTGTTTCACAAATCAAAATGTAGCACCTTACAAAGTTCATTCTACCAGGCATTTCCAAGGGACTCCCCTTTGCAAGTAGACCTGTCCACCGCAATCCTGTCATTGTCAGAGAATGGGGAGCTGCAGCGGATCCGTGACAAGTGGGTCAAGACAAGCGATTGCACAACTGACAACAGCGAGTTTGTTGACTCGGACCAGCTCCGTCTTGAGAGTTTTTTTGGCCTGTTCCTAATCTGTGGTGTGGCATGTGTCCTTGCGCTGCTCATCTATTTTGGTATCATGCTACGCAAATACCTGAAACATCATCCGAGGAGGAGCCTCAGAAGATTCATTTCGTTCGTCCATAGCAAGGAGCCACCAAAGAACATGGAGAGGCGATCCATGAGCCTGCTTAGAAGCTCGACACCAACAACGCCAATGAGCAGCCTTACTGCCCTTGACATAGAAAGGCTGGCCAGGCCAGTTAGAAATGACAGTGCTATTGACATGGAAAGCTAGTTCATCTGTACAAAGCTAGTGCATGGTATTTGGCAAGTCAGGTGGTCAACTGTTCTGTGTGAAACAACACTGGGGTCAACTAACCTGTGTATAGAGGGGGTTCAAAATTACTTCTTAAGTACTAAAGTTTAAGAAATAAGAGAAGGAAGGATCAGTTTTTTCTTTTCATGACTGTATTTTGGGGGATATTGTGCCGCTTCAGACTTGGCATTTGGTTGTGTGGTCTGTTCATTTGTTTGATTGGGCGTAGTGTGGAAGTCAGTATTGTGTGGACTGAGTCTGCAGGCTGCAGCTAGTACTGTTTGCCATGTGGCGGTGCCTGTAGAATGTCTCTAGAAATGTAGTACTAAACTTTGATGTTCATTCATAAATTAATTGAGATGGAGCTGCACAAAAAATGAGTTACTGTAGTTCTTTTTTGCTCTGTTTTGTCTGAGTTTTATTCAGGGCAACTTTGAAGCTTATCTTAGGGTGGTCACTAGAAAAATGTGTTAGCACCTTCCACAGCTCTAAAGAAGATAATGAAAGAGAACATAGGAAGAAATAGTCATGATCTTATCAGGAAAGTGAAGAAAAACACGGACACTGTATTTTTATTTCTCTAACTCTTTGCCTACACAAAATTATTTATGGATTAGCTCCAATTGATGACTGCATCGATCCCAAGCTAGCTACTTGTTTCTCTCAAGTCATAAGGAACACCAAGGCACTGGTCTCAAAAGAGGAATTTCCTGCAGGTTTGTAATTCATCAGTTTTGGTTCTTGCATGCACCTCTGAGAAATAAACTGCAGCTATCATAAAAAGATAATAATTCTCAGTAAATAATTCTTGCAGGGATGCTTGAGTGGTAGGCAGATAATAATTCTGCCAGGGATGCTGCAACTTCCTGGGAGCAAGTGATTAGTGGTACTGGGTTTGTCTATTCTAGTGATACTGGCAGTGATACTGGGTTTGCTTTTCTGATTTCTTCCAAATTAATAGTTATGCCTACATTGGGAGTGCCAACTCTGCTGTAACTTTTCTGTGAGGCATAACAACTGGATTCTCGTTGATATAGGGGAAAGCAGAAACTAGTGTCGATGCCTTTTTATTTAATTTAGTCATAATGATTGACTTAACATATTGTGTTATTAGAGCTGTATAGGGGATTCTGTATTTCTCTTGAAAACAAAAAAGCAACAATAGAAAGAGTTTCTCTACATGATGGATCAAATTTATTTCCTAAGGAAATACATAATGTATATATATATATATATATATATATATATATATATATATATATATATATATATATATTTCTCATTCTCTTCGGTACCTGTTTTTTTTAGGAAAAACAGTAGGCGAATTTCCTACTGCAAATTATTAAATAGGAAGGGTTTTTGTACGCAATGGAGCGATTTTTCCCTAAGAACAATAAATAATGTATATATATTTCTCATCCTGCTCAATACATGTCCTTTTTGAGGAAAAACAGTAGGTGAATTGCCTACTGTAAATATTTTGCCTTCTGTAAATATTTTAAATTATAGAAGTATGTCATAAGTAAGGCTAGCAAAAAGAAAAGAAAAGCAAGTGCTAAAGAGCTACAAGAAGTTAGTCACCCCGGTTCTGAAGCTGGCATAAGAAGCCCTGTTAGCTCTGTGAAGGATCAGCTCAAACTCATCCTTACAAATCTTTCTGCATCTATATAGGCTAGGCAATCTGTCCATAAATTTGGTAACTTTGAAGAGAAATATTTGGGGCTGCCTACGCCTGACAGCCGTATGTCATGAGGTAAGTTTCAGAATTTGCAGTCGAGGCCTCTGAAAAGAATTATTGCTTGGGGAGACACCCTCTCTCTTGCTGGCAAGGAAACTATGATTAAAGTTGTTGAACAAGCTATCACAACTTATATCATGGGTGTATTTAAACTCCCATTGTCAGTGTGATGATCTAAACATGATGGTTCGGAATTTCTGGTGGGGCTCCTCCAAAGGCAAGCAGAAAATGCACTGGATGGCTTGGCCGAAAATCTTGGCACGTAAAATGAAGGGTGGTTTGGTTTTCAGGGACTTCCATCTCTTCAACTAAGCCTTCTCGCATGGTAGGACTGTCGTTTTCTTAATAATCCTAATAGCTTGTGTGTGCAAGTACTAATGGCTTGTTATTATATCCAGACGACCACCTCGAAGATACGGTGTTTTCGGGGAACGCCTCCCCTACTTGGCAGGCCATTCAATATGCCCTTGAGCTCCTGAAGAAAGGCATTGTGTGACGCGTCGGTGATAGGCAAAAAAACAGAATTTGGCAGGATCCTTGACTGCCTAGGGAGCCAATGCGCCAACCCATCTCACAGCAAGGTATTTGCCGTCTCAAGAGAGTGGCGGAACTCCTGGACGAGTCTGGCGCATGGCACCTGGATCTTCTTCGACGCCACTTCCTCCTGGTGGACGTTGACATCATCGCCAACATTCGCACATCACCCCGTATCACCGACGACATCATCGCCTGGGCACGGAGAAGAATAGTATCTTCACTATTCATTCCGCCAATCGCTTTGCCATGGACGAGTGCGAGCGTCCATCGGCAACCGCCACAAGCAGGGCACTAGATGGTCGTCGCACCTTCTGAAATATCATAGGAGGGTGCCCTGCTCCCTCGGAGTACGTGTCTATGCTTGGAGTGAGGCTTGTTTCCAACTCTCTGGCTACTTGGAAAAATAAAAAAAATTCTCGCCACCTCGAATATACAGACGTGTGTCCTATTTGTGGTGTGGAACACGAGGACAATTTTCATGCAATGTGTAGGTGCTCCCTGGGGAAGAATCTCTGGCATGCCATGGCCTTGGACTGGTCGTTGTCGGACATTGATGTTGTACGCAACACTAGGCCAGAGTGGCTCTTTACCAATAATCCTAGACGTACGGGTTCTTACAGGCATTCACGGGGCCTTCCCTTAAATCTCTTCGGCCCCCTACCCGGGGTGGACCCGCCTCACTCTCCTTCTATCCAATTCTGTTAAGCCAACTCAGCCTGTAATTAAACTTTGCCCGTAATTTCATGTACGTGTAGCATTGCTCGCTCTTTACCCTACCCGAGCCGCTCTCGAAAAATATTCGCATGGTAGTCCTGATGACCATGAGCCGCGTGTGGTACGTTCGGAATGAACTCACACATGGGAAGCCAGCCCCTCCATCGAGGAATATACTATAGAAAGGTTGTTGGTCTTCCCAACCATATGAGAGCCATCTGCGCGAACGAGTGATTTCACTCAATACCATGTTTTCCTCGATGCTTGTTCTACATATTATTTTTATTATATCTAATTATCAAACATAACAAATAACTACAACCACTAGAAATAGTATGGAAGACAATTCAAAGGCGTGGACGAGCTCGTCTGGTCACGGAATCCATAGGCGTCCACTCGCATCAGGATGTGAGACGCATGTGTATTTGCGTCGTCTAGGTGGCTTATTTAATGCGTATGAGTCCGACCGAAGCAGTCATGGGTGTACGCTGCAGGGCAACAGACGTCTTTCCGTCAAAGACATGACGGTGGCATGGTTCTGTACCAACATGTGCCAAAGGTACGTCTGCAGGAGATAAAGATGCGACAGTATCACGTCGTGCTGGAACTTTTTCTTTTATTTGAAAACCACGCTGTGGTGGATGGATGGTAACATTAGATGTTTGCATACATATGCATGTAAGACACGGTCTAGGTGCGACAAACTGAAACTAACAGCACAAGTACACGGAGCCCTCAACAACACACAAGAAAAATACAGCGGAGCAGATCCGCTCTAATCTTACCCCCAAAAACAGTTTGCAGCTCCCGTAAAACAGATTTGTAATATCGCACGGCGTCGAGCGGATAAATTTGCGGTACGGGTTTGCGGCATCTGTTTCGTCTGATTCGCGCGGTACTGTAAATCCGTATCGCAAATTATGATTTCAAATAATATATTGTAAATAAAAACAGAAACACATATCAACTTATTAAATGTCTTAACATCATGCAATACAATAAATTTTGAAATCTGAATAACAAATGGTCCAAAATTATTACAATACAAATGGTCCGCAATTTAAACAATTGTTCAAATCACACACTAATACAAATAAATCAAATTAATAAAAATGGCAGTCTATTTTCTATACAGTTGCAGCTGGCGCTTAATGAGATCATTGCGGAGTTGCTGATGTGTGTGTCCCTGTCTTCAGTCTGCTGGTAGGTCTCAAGAAATGCACCGATCTCATCTAGGTTTCTGGTGGGCTTGACACGGCTACCAATATTGTCATAGAAACACTCTAATTTTAAATCCCTCTCATCCTCGATGATCATGTTGTGTAGAATTACACATGCAGTCATGATATTTGAGAGGGATTTCTTATTCTAGATTCAAGCAGGACCTCGAACAACGGGAAACCGAGCTTGCAACGCACCAAATGCACTCTCAATATATTTTCGGCATGCTTCATGTGCTTGGGAAAAAATAGTTTGTTTATTTGCCTACTGGCTTACTAATTGTCTTCACAAATGTTACCCACCAAGGATAAATACGGACGGCAAGATAATACCCCATGGTATAATCATGTCCATGATGGTGTAGTTGCAAGCCGGAGCTATTCCACTAGCTAGCCGCGCGAAAAGATGTGATCTATGCAATCCATTGATATCATTGAGAGACCTCAGCAATCCAAAGAAGCAATGCCAAATTCACAAGTCTTACAAAGTCACGGTTTCAAGCACAATAGTGGATTTGCGGTTACAGTTGAT